>NC_088989.1:4656547-4791547 GCF_963932015.1 Anas acuta | reverse complement strand
CAGAGGACCATGAGAAAGAAGCAGCATTATTTCAAATTTGAGCTGAGAGTCGTGATTTTTAAAGGGCTGAAACAGGAACCGGAGCTGAAATCTGAAGCAAGTAAATTCCTTTACTAGGCACTGATGGACACTGTTGTGTTTCTCTTGGCCTTGTTGGAAGCTTTTAGGTCACTGGGTTTGGGATATTACCACAGATGAAAATCTTAGAACCACAGCAACTACAAAAATGACAAGTACCTCGAATCTCTCCCCCATCCTCACAAAAAAAAAGGGGGGGGGAGGGGGACACTGACTAACAATACTTCTCTGGAAAGTCAAACCTTTTTATGAGACCTGTTGCCAATATTAGTGCCACCAAATGATCTCATCTTTCATTCTGGCTAAATTCCAACACACAATTTCATTAACCCAGGTACTGCAGGTGATAAAACTCATTTTTCCCTAAAGAGACAGCTAAAAAGTACCAGTTATACATTTATGAAGTACCAGCAATCAAAATTATGGATTTTCTAAAAGGTTTTTAACTACTTTTATTGAAAGGAAAATCGCTGTCTCAGACTTTTGTGACACTATTGCTAATAATAAATTTTACCATTTAGACATAGCAGTAATATGGTAGACAGTGTCAATAAAAGTATGAAACAAAGATGATCCTCGTCTCTTAAGTAATGCTTTCTGATTACACACCGGAAATTATAACGTGAAACATAAACTAAGAGCACCTTAAAATATAAAATGCAGTAACGCAAGACAATGTGCCTCGGTGTGTACACCCGGCGTGCAAAAATATCACCCAGCACAGCACAGCACAGGCAGGCGGCTCAGCTCCTCTCTGCTCGCAGCAGAAAGGGAACCAGGGGAGCGAAAATCTTTCTGTAGGTGTATAAAAGCGACATTGCACGACTTGGTTCAGGCTCGCTAGCTCTGCAGCCGCTCGGGAGGCGGCTGAGGCGCGGGGCTGTTCAGCTTTGGGCTCATTTTTGGAAACTTTTCCTACCGACACGGCAGGTGTCACTAGAGGGCACTGTGGGATTTGGGCCACCCGGCCTCCTCCTGCAGCGCCTGGAGAGGTCTTGAACTTCCGCACAATGTCAGAAAGGTTAATAAGGATGTTGTAAAAGAAACTGTAGCGCTGAAACCCGGACAGCAGCCCCACAAGGAGGTGGCGGTCTCCAAAATCAAGCGACCGCTTTCGGCCCTGTGCGGACGCGGGGCAGCTGCGGCCCCACAGGCCTCCTGTCAGGAGCTGGCGGTGCGGGGAAGGCCCGAGTGTGGCCTCTGGCCTCTGCCCCATGTCCTCGTCCTCAAAATGTCCCTGTTCCACCACAGGTCCCTGCCCTGCCCACTGCAGATGAGCCGGGCGCAGGGCGTTCCGCCATGCAAATGATAGCAATTAATGCCTTTGAAACAATTTACGATTTCCGGCCTACTCAACGTGTATTAGCATATACCTGGTTTCTTTAATATACACTTTGTTTTTCCAAAACCACAAACATAGTTGCTGGAATTTCATGTGGAAGTGCTTAAGGGGTTGAAAGTTAACACCTTTGTGAGCTGAGCAGTCTCACAGTTGCTGCTAAACAAAAGCCTCTTTGTAGAAGCCTTCTCGAAATGTTTTCTTAACATGTTCCAAGTAGTTTTAGGCAGGCAACTAAAGTAAACAAGATGTTACCATGATAAAAACACTTGTGAAAACATTACAGAGTGCACTTAGTAGTTTCTTTCACATAAACTCTCCTTCATTTCATCAAAGTTAATGCACATGAAGCAGATTACCAGCATCACTGTACTACGGGATTGCAGGATCTCTCCAAAGGTCTGCATCTCCCATTTAAAGGATTTATTTGTTTTTAAAATGGTACAGCCACGATTAAACACATCTAAACCACAATCAACCAACAACAACAACAAAAGATAAAAGGGAGAATAAACCCATATTCGATCTCCTCCTCCAATTCCTGCCCTGGATGCCTGGATACCCTGCTGAATAAACCAGCCTCCCTCCAGTAGCGATTTCCTAAACAACTTGTCGTACAGGGGCATATTTCTCTCTGCAACGGTCTTTAAACACATGCAAATGAAATCAAGGATATAGTCAATTCTGAAGGAAAGTCGCTCTGTGCTACTAATTGCTTCTTTCGCTGCCGACTGCGACGCGGGCGCTAGTTAAGACACGAGACACGTGTGCCCCCTCCAGCCTCCACCTTGCTCCCTGCAGCTTGGCAGAAGGCCACGGGGTCACAGCGGAGGGACTGGACGTGGTTTTGTTTTTAGGCCTGGGCAGCACTGGGACCGTGCGGGGTGCTCCTGTTTCATTAGGCTTAGCAGCAGCCCCCACTGCTATCGGTTAGCTCTAACTGATGCCACATCACATGATAACCAGTGGCTGTTAGATTAAAAAACAACACTAAAACTGCAACTTATTTCTAAAAGAAATAGGGAAATAAATGCGCACAATAGCCCGAGTATCTGCTGGTTCTGATAAGCATCCTCCTGTTGGCTGTGAGTGAAAGACAACTAGGATCGTTATTTGTACAGTATTTATCTTTGAAATCAAGGGCCCTGTGGTGTACCTCACCTTGGGAACAAACACTACAGAATGATCACAGAAGAGTGTCAAATCTCTGTTTTTGATTTACCAACAGTTATGATATTTCTTCCTCAGGAGGAAAAGAAATGAACCATGTTTTAGACCTGTGAGTCCTTTTTTCTCCCTTAACTGTAGAATCATTTTATTGGCATACAGGGCTTTCATTCCACATGTAACTTCTCTTTGCTTTTCTAACAGGCCTTTTTACCAAGCTAAGTGAAATTAAGCATTGCTCAATGGATACACAGGCTGTATTTCCCTTGTAAACAAGAGCTTTTCTCTTGAGGGGCCTGTCGAAAGAGCCTCGTGGATCACATGAGTACCAGAAAGAAACTTCAAGCATCTACCTGTTATCTTTTCACTGCCTAATGAATTTTGATAAATGGCAATATAATTTAAGGACATAGGCTCCACAGGAGACTTGGAAGGCTACAGCATAATTTTATGAAGAAATGCTCACTTCTTAACAGTGTCAATCCGCTGCTTAGGGACACTCGTTTCTGCATTCACTCTGGGTTAAGCATCACTCCGAACAATAGGACTTTGTCTGGACATCGTAGAATTTGGATAATGAGAAAATTTCCACGAGCCAACGGGCTTAAGAAAGTCACACAGAATACTTCTGCTGAAAGGGTTCGATGGGGAAAAAAAGATCACTACCTTGAAAAGGGGAGCGATAAAAGAACCAGAATAGCTGGAGCTGCGAGCACACGGAGCTGCTTCCTGCTGATGCCCAGTTAAAGCCCAGCCTGGCCTGTAATGGCTTTCAGGTTCCTTCCACCCACTGATGGCTCCCAGCACCTCCTCCGGGTGAGCTGGGTCTAGGCACTGAAACTTCTCCAAAACATCACCTAAAACCCATCTCGTGTCCATCCCTATTGTAGTTCGAGGGCTGTACTTTCCACACGTGGTCACGTCAAGCTGTGCACTGCTCTGTAACAAACCCTCCTAAAACCACAAGATCTGCCCGAAACGGAGGACTACCACATCAAGCAAATGTGGCACCATCTGACCTTATGTGACTACACACGTTACTCCAGTATCTAAGGCTACCACAGGACCTTTCCCTTGTGATAACTGCAATAAAAAATAGAATTGTTTTAAAGGTCTAAACGCTATGGTATGGCATATGAATATGAATGAGCTGGCAAGTATGGAGAGATTAGCATTTATTTCACTTAAGTGAACAACAGGATGAATTAAAAGAAACGAGGCCACCCTTCATGGAAATTTATGACTAGCACCTTCTTATTTTGTAATCCTCTTGTAATGAGAACCTTTTCATTACTGTACCATTCCTGACTGGTAATATATGTTTATATTAGGACCAGTGCTACTCCCACTGAATTCAGGAGGGTTTTGCCAGTGGAAGCAAAACTTGCCCACTCTGTTATTAGAGCAAAAATCTATCTGCACCTCATCACCTAACAAACATCCTCCACTTGCTATCGCCTTTCCCTCCCTCGCATAAAAATCCAGGAACTGCCCCAGACACAAAAGATACAGCTGGACGCTCAGGGACCAATTCTACTTATCCATCCTGATGAATTCCATGTACTTATGTGGACTAACTTCATGAGATCACCATTGTAAATGGGAGAATTTGTCCCTTTGTGCATTTAAATCACAAGCATTGCCTGGCCAGTTGGTCTTTCGAGATCTAACAATCGAATAAGCCATAATCATTTCAAAGAGATCAGTGCACAAACATTCAAGAACATGGATGCACCAAAAACATGTGTGTACCTGGTGATCTACCCAGACAGAAAACTCTTTTGTGGTAGGAACAGTTTTTGCTCCAGCTTGGAGGGGTGAGGCTGATGATTTAGCTGTGGAGCAGCCATGTGTAAGTTATTAGAGCTCTGCTGGTCCTTCCCTGCATTGGGATGCACGCATTACCACATACTAGTCCATAATGCACTGTTTATGCAACGTGTAAAACTGTGTTCTTTGGCAGCAAGGAAAGGTCTGCAGCAAACTGCAGGGGCCCAATTAATATAATTATAGTTTATTTTTAGTAGTGTAGACTTTGTTCATTAGTTACTTATTTGACATAAATTAAATTTCACGTGATGCTCTGCAATTCTCTGTTCAATTACAGAGTTAATTTAAGACTAAATTTCTAAATTAAACTGAAATCAAGGTTAAATCAAGGTTGCATTGTTTACGTTATCAATACTGCAACTTAAAAATTATTTAAATAATAATAAAAAAAAAAGGCTGCAGAATTGCCAACAATCTATTTTATAGTAATACACTGAGCAAGACCATACTTTCCCCACGGGGCTAATTTACTATCCCCTGTTAAAACGTTCTTGAGCCTGATCCAAAAGCCACTGAAGTGAAAGGGAGCTCTCAGTTGACTTCAATGGGCTTTGCATCAGGCCCGTGGGTGAGTGACAGCACACAAAATTTCAGGGCATGCTTTCTGTACAATGCAAGTGCCAAGAAAACATTCTTACTTTAGAAACGACTGGAAGTCTTCACATACTGCTTCACAGCCTGGCCATTTGCATACGCCGTGTCCGTAGAGCGGATGGCTGTGTGAGTGCTCCTCGTGGGATAAACTGGAGGAGAGAAAGAGAAAAGAGAGAAAGTGTTGTAACTGAACGTACCGCACCAATTACTCCTCACAAAGACTCCAAAGAGCAGCAAACAACAGATCCTGAAACATCCCTAACATCTCACGGTACCCACCTGACGCTGTGCATGGGTTTTCATGCAGAATTAAATACCATTTGCAGAGTGAAACGTGTCATTCTTACTTAGCTATCCTCCTACATTTCATTCATTAATTAAAAGCTTTGTAAAGAATTTAAATTAACATGGACGGGGGAGAAATCATTTGACAGACCTGCTTAATATCCTGCTTGATATTTTGCTGAGAAATTTATGAACATTGCATATTTACAATTCAACTTCATTGGGAAGAAAAGTCATCTCCATAAAGAGAGATATTCTTATAACACAATGCAGCCAGACCCAAGCTGTTCCACACCACTATAGAAAGAAGAAAAGCACCAAGTTTGCAGCCTTCGCTTCTTCCCATCGTGTTATCTACTTGATGGGGTGGGTGTTTCTTTTTTGTGTTTTCTTTTTGTTTGTTCCTTTTTGTTTCTTACTGCTTCCCCCCCCCCCCAGTTTTATTTCTCTCCTCTTGCAGGCTGTTTCTTTGCACAAGTGCAGCCTTCTTACATCCCAGTAAAACAGATTCACCCATACTTTCAAATGTGAAACCCATCATAAAAAAGGAGCCATGTAATCAAAGGACTCCACAGCACGAGGGGTTAGTGGGGGCTGTTAACCTCGCTAAGATTTGGCAGCAACGTCACAGAGCTTTCTGACTACTGAAAGCAGGGTTAAAGAAAAAACTCGTATGAACACTAAGGGGTTAATCCTTCAGCGGGATTCCAATCAATACGTAATGATTTGGCTGCACTGATCCAAGTCATGAGACGCTTTGATCCAGGCCATGTGGTGCTCAGGGAAATGTATCTGTTGCACTAACTGATGAACCATATTCTAAAATATCTTCTTTATTCAACTTCTGCATGGAAACTTCTTAAGTAAAGGAATTATTTTTGCAACATTTTCCATAACCTTAGATGACTTTAAACATAAAATGTCAAAATAATATTGAAATCTCTATTTTATGCTTACACACGTATCTATTTTTCACGGCAAATCTTTTTGCTACAGCGTGCCTGTGCTGTATTATGAACTTCAAACATACACAAAGGATATGAACACATACCAGCATCTAGGTGTGGCTTTTATGACTTATTTTATCCTGGATTACAGGTAACGTTATGGATAAACACCTACTTTCTGCCATTTTATGTTTATACACATGTGGAAATGCCGTTTATTCTTGTTCTGTAATATTATCTGCCTGCGGACTGTAACAAAATTTTGTTCGTATTATTTCTCATGCACCGGATAGCAAGAGCGCTGTAAAAAATAGCCAAGAAGTGTTAACTCAAATGCAAGGAAGTCGTCTGAGAAATTCCTGCCCAGATTCCACCAGTTCTGTGTTTGGGCCCACCAATAATCTGTAGATAACTAAAGGATTTTTAATCTTTTTTTAATTCCTCTTGAAGCAAAAAGGTACAGATCTGACTGGAAAAGATATTATGAGATGCACATGAAATGAATTCATGATTTCATTAAAATATTATTTTTGACAGTTTCCAAATAGTTCTTCAAGCATAAATACATGCACCAGCTACCTTATTTCCTAAAAAAAAAAAAAAAAAAAGAAAAAAAAAGAAAAAAAAACACTGTAGGTGGAAAGACTTGCAAAGATTTTCTCTTTAAGGGAATATTTCACTTAATCAGATTTTAAAACATGCAAGTGGGGAGAGGTTTTATCTGTTGAGATTTTGAAAAGAACAAAGGGACCGATGCAGTCCTTGCAAGGAAATTAGAAAATTACTACAGCACACGTTTCCTCAGTTGAAAAAGAGGGAGGACGGCTGAAGACACACTGTCCACTCCAGTTAGACATGCATATGGTCAAATGCCCTCCATACACATCGGAAAAGAGTAATTTGGAAAATAATGGGTTTTGTCATCTGCTTCTACATCTGAATAAAGCAAAGTGTGAGGAAGTAGGCTTTCATGTTAACACTCCATTAAAGTCCATGAAGACTCTATATGAGAGTTATGATTTCAGTCTGTTTGGCAGAACCCAAAAAATTGAAGCCTATTAATTTACGCGGTGAGTGTTACCCATACCCCAAGACGAGTGCAGAAACGCCATGTGACACCAAGTAAGGAGTCGGTCTCCTGTGGGGTTTAAGCACTGTAAATCTCATTATAATATCAACAGCAGTCACATGGCTTAAACCCCCAGCAGGGTTTTTTAAAGTTTCTCCGCAAGAGCCTAAAGGCCATGGCCAAGTCAACGGAAAGAGTCCTACCGAGATTTGTATTTATTTTTTAAATCCAAGTGCAAATCTCCTTTCTTTCCAGGGATCTTGCACAAGACAAGACAAACTATGTAGGACATGATACCCTGGGTATTGTGTCCAAAGAAAATGACTGAATGACCAAGAGAGTATCAACTGTACACCGCGCTCAGCGTGTGCAAGGCTGGTGCTGTCAATAGCCAGGGAGACCGGCGCTGACCGTAAACAGGAACTTAAAAGGTCGTTTCTGCTAACAAGACGCTAAGCGTAATATACTTAACACCTACGTACAGCTTCCACTGCCATGTGACAGAGCAGAGCAACTACTTAAACCTACCAAAAATAGATACTTCAAAGTGGAACAAAAAGCCCTCGGTATGTAAAGAAAAACGCAGGCACCCTCCGTAGGCAGCGCCTTTCCGAAGCCGGTTACTGCGATCCCGCTCCGGGGCTTTTCAGTCGTGCGTTTCGGTGACCTTTATGTGTCACTATCAGATTACTGCTATTTCATCCATCCCACTTCTGGAGATGTTATAGATTGCCACTTGTTCGCTGGTGCAGCCTTAAGAAGCACCTCGAAACAAAACAAAGGGCGGTTTATGCAGGAACGGATATAACGCACAAAAGATACACAGCCAGTGGAAATGAATGGGGAACTCTGTTTTCCTTTAGCCGATCTAAGTACTCACTTTGTTTAAGCAAACAGAGGTGGAAAATGAAGATTTTAATCCAGTACATAAACAAACACTTCTCCGGGCACAATACGAATGTATATTTTTTAATTGCTCGATGATACTGTGTCTGCGTGCAGGCGCAGTTTCTGTCATCTGGATGCATCCTTGGTCTCACTGCGGAGACAGACTCGCAGAAGATCCGAGCATTGGCAAGCAGAAGCAAGTTTTTGGTCTGTTTGATTTCTAATGACACATTAGAGTAGGTGTTTGTTTCTGTCACCCTCTCCTTCCCAGGAATGTGTATTCCTGGTTGGGTACTGGTGATGCAACAGCAGTTAAGTGGAAGCGATTTTGTAACAATACGACGAAGGAACACACGATGCAAAATCAAGACGTCTTTTTTTATCTTCCTTGCAAGCTATTTGCATACAAAACGCTTACCATACAATAGAATTAACTCCAAATAATGCAACAGTGCAGCGTTATTACATCAAAGCACAACAAATAACCCTCTGGCAAGTAAAATTTCTTGCGTAAGTCAGCTTATTCATGACATACGGCAAAGTAACGAAATCCATGTGGGAAGCTGCAAACTGCGTAAGTGTCCACTTAGCCCTCGCTGCCTGCAGCCTGCCTTCCGGAAAGGCGGCTCCGCGGGGCCAGGGCCAAGGGCCAGGTGCTCCCAGGGCTCCGGGAGCTGTGTGTGTGGAGCACAGGGGGCTGTACTGCTGCCTCCATCACCCTGGGAGCTCTGGAAGTGAACCACAACCCACCTACACAGTTTTGGCCAGCGAGCTTCTGGGATGTGTCTGCTGGGCTGCAGCATCACTGGGGACTTGCAGGTAGAGGAGCCACAGGCAGCTAAGCCCAGAGGAAGAAACCGAGTGGCATTTACCCAAACTAGAGACAGGAGCACAATGTACAGGGGAAAGCAGCAACCAAAGCACCAGCACGAGAGCCACCCCTGCTGTGTGGTTCACTCCTTCCATACTTACTAACCAGGTGAAAGTGTGTACCATGCTTGGAAACACTGGCAAGAAAGTCACGGTTGGATGTAAAAGCCAAGCAAGCAGAAGCCTCAGTAATAAACAGTACTTCTGCCACACAGCGGACCGTATTTTAAATATTCATGACACTGACACAGTTCATATTCCACTGTCTCCCTTCCACATCTGCTTGGGCCAACGATCTTTGCCAAAACACTGGGGGAAGTCAGGGATGTAGAGAAGCATCCTTATTTTCTATTACAGTTATGAAGCATCTGCTCACGTTTTAACAGTGCAGAACATGCCTGAGCCACCTGCACACTGAAAAAATCAATACCACATCTCCTGCTTTCCTCTTGGAAGAGGTCCGAGCCGAGCGCCCACAGAATTGCAGAATTGCCTTTTTTTAATTATTATTTTTTTACTTTTCAGGGGCAACGGGAAGTGACTTCATCTTTGCCAGGTGCCGTGAAGGCGACGGGGGTGCAAAGCCTGGGTGGGAGCACAGGGCTCAGCCTCACACCATGCAGTGCCTCAGGTTGAGGCGGGTGGCACTGCCATGAAACGCCACCGCTGCTGATTTCTGTCCTGTACAGGAGGGGGTGAGACACCACTGGGAACTGAGACGGGTCTCCTGCATTCAGGACCGCCTAGGGAGCCCTAAACCTCACCAAAAGGCACGGGAGGAATACATCTGGTGAAAACGTCAAAATTCTCTGAGCCACAAATGCTTGTGATATTTGATTTAAAATCAAAATGGAAGCTGTAACGATTAAATCCTTGTAGTAACCACTTCCTAAATCACTAACAAGAGACAAACAGCCATACTCAAATGCAAGTTTCTGTCTTCATGACAGAATCAAGTGAATAAAGATATGTTTTGCAGTGAAGTTACAGTGGTACAAATCCTTTTGAATTAATACCCATGTGGCCTAGCACCCCTTTCCTTTCTAAATTGTGATTCAGAAAAAAAAAATCTATCAAGAGCAGCATTAAATCCACGTACTCAGCCTGGCTAACTATTCACGCCTCCACCCCAGCCCCAGTAACTGCCCAGAAAGCAGGTATTTGATGTGAAGAGAGAATTGTCTGAGCACAGTAAATGCCTCTCCACCGCTAGGTAAAGCTTTGCAGAGGGCCGTGGGCCTTCAGGAGAGGTGACATTTGATGTGCGTGGCCAGTGGCAGCTCTATGGGGAGCTGGTGTGCAGGTTTGTGGATGCTTTGTAAGGCTGCCTTTCTCCCCTTCCTCACTGCTTCAGTCCGCATCCAGAGCGAGAGCTAAAAGAAGCTCATGTTTTACATCAAGCCCTATTGGAAGTAACAGGAGTAGTATATTACATTTTAAATGACTACACCAATTTAAGACAAATCAGGTTAAAACTGCAGCCTACAGGCTGAAATCCTCTCTTCTAATCGGAGCGCACCAACTTGTATACTTGGGTAGGAAAAAAAAAAATCCAAAGGCCCAGCGCTGCCGATGTAACAGGAGAGCAGCAGAGCACTGCCAACCCCTGCCCTACGCCCTCACGCGACCGCGGCACCGCTCCCTGCACGCCTGCTGCACGGGGAGCGCCGGGGCATTTGCAGCAAGACTGGGACAAAATCTGGCTCGCATTCCCCTGCTCCTCCACCCCCTTCCCCACAGCACACTGCGAGAGTATAACCAGACTGGATAATTAAACACATCATCTTCTGGTTTTAATCTGTGAACGGATGGTTTGGATTATTAATCAACATTATGACCCTCTAGCACTCTAAATGTACTTCGTACTTCTTCCAGTGGCAGCCCCGCTTCCCACCCCGCAGCACAACTGCCACGGGGCCCCGACAGCCACTGCCCTGCATCACCTCCTTGGAGGAACCGAGTCCATTGCTAGACTATTTAAAAGAAATGCCCACTGAAAACGAAAAAAATGAGAACAAAAAAGAGAAAACCCACAGCATTGAATCCATCACTTATCAGGTGGCAATTCCATTCCTGCACTTGAATTTAGCATTAACGAGTTTCTGTACTATTTAAAACTCGTATTTTTTATTTCAACCTTGTGCCTCAGTACTGTAGTGAAAAGTACATCAAATATACCCAGACGCACATGATTTGAAACGCTGGATTTTAAATTCCAGCATTGCTAACTAATGAGAACAATTTTTTCCCTCTCCCTCTTTGTAGCATCACTTCATGTACTTACATACCATAATCACATCCTCCTAGAGCCTCTATTTTTCCAGGGTGTAGATCTTTAATTCCCTTTAATCTGTCTTCATAGCCTATTCCCTCCAACTCCTTTATCATCCTAGCTGCTCTCCTCTAGATTTGCTCCAGCTTCTCTTGATCCTTTCTGCAAGAGAGAGGCCAATTGTACATCGCGCTCTAATTGTGGTGCAACTGGTTCTGCATAATGGGGGCCAGGAAAAAGGACCGACTCGGATGCAAGACGCGTGTTTACACCACCCATGACTGCACTCACCTTTTTCGCTGAGACACGGCACAGAACGTCCCACCTCCGTTGCTCAAGAGCGGCTGACGTGGCGGTTTGAGAAGGCAGTTTGGAATTTTTTAGTTCCTATCCGGGCTGCTTTCTACCTACCCTTGCTAAATCTCCTTTTATTCCTCGCTGAACTGTCTCCTAATTTACTCAGATGAAAAGGGATTGATTCGGTATCTTAGTTAATTAGGAAAAAAATGTGATCGTACCACTTTCTGGTGTGCTTGGATTTTTTTTCTACACTTTCAGCCCAGCAACCCCATCCTTCCTATACAACCCGTTTGTGGGGCAGAGGGATGGGGCAAGGGCAAGGCTTTGGCCCCGGTTCAGCAACGCTTTTAAGAACACACGCAAGATTAAAAAACTCAGGATTAGACCTTGAACTTCACCGAGACCGAGGTGTAAAATTACAGCCATACATACATACTTTGTAAAAAGATCCTGTTTGCCAACCTTATTTCACTGCAATTTATATTCTGTTGTTACACTTAAATATACAGCAAAAGAAAACCCCGAGAAACAAGATCTGTTCTTGTTGAACACCACGATTACGTTCTGCTACCTTTAGAGCCGAGGCAAATCCTTCCCCCCTAAACAAACCGGTGAGCCGTCAACAGATATGATTAGCATGGATTATTCACTTCGGGATCTCCCACCCCTGTCCCACAGGCGCACCCAAGGCAGCACAGAAGGTGACTGTCACATAACATAGGCGGTGACAGTCCTGCACCGCCGCGGTCCTACGGCGGCTGAAAAAGCGCCGTTTGGGAAAACGGTCCTAAAAATAATTGTGATAAATAGTTACTCAAAGGGAGAAGCACGGTTAAGCTGCTGAATTCTCCCCGCCGCTTGCTTTCCCTCCTAAGGATGCTGGTTTCAAAAAGCACTGAAATCTATAGGACACCAGCCTGTTTCCCCAGGGAAGCGCACTGAATCATACAGGTAGTGTAAATATCAGATGCTGCTGCAGGTGCTAGGCGTCTATTTGTTTGTGTTTACTGAAAGGCATAACAAATAGTCACGCTAAAGCAGAACAACATTTGGCAGCGGGATGAGAGCTACCAGAGCAGCCATAAATCACGCTCACTTGTTTATCCTCGAACCGCTGCGCCCCGCCACGGCTCCGGCCCCCCTCTGCGAGAGCCCCTGTGCTGTGCTGTGCCCTTCCTTGGGGCACCCCGGTGGCAGCAGCAGGGCACGGGTGGCAGCAGGGCACCCGGCGTCCTCCTCGTCACTGCACAGCCAGGGAGGCTGTGCCACGTCACCTCGGCACCCAAAAAGAAGGAAAGGAGAAGATAAAGAGGGAAGAAAGAGTTGCGTGACGCAGGCGGCTAGCTACCATCGTTTACAGCTTTGCAACTTCGGAGTTAATTCGCAGTATAAACAAGGACGAAAATGTTTCTTCCGAGCAAGACTTCCTGTAAACTGTTCATTAGAGCGGGGCTGGGAGCGGGGCTGGTGCACCTGCTGATTAACCAGGCGCTCCAAGAGCAAACACAAACTGCAGCCAGCGAGATTGTTCTGGAATCCGCTCGGAGCTGATTTGTTCCCCCCCCCCGTTATAAATTGGATTCCACAATAAAACAAACAGCAGAACGTAGGTTGCCGAGAGTTAAAAATCTACTTTTTACACTACATTGACCACAGCACCCACAGGCACAGCTACAATGTCTTTCTATGAATGGGACAGATTGCCATATGGATGCAGACACTGAACAAGCTGTACAACTCCTGGCGACAAGTGCCTGGGGGACTGTCCTATATTAGCACCACCTGTGCTGTGGAAATTGTGCTCTGTGTATGAAGTGGTATTTAAGGGCCCATCACGATGTTATTTTTGAGTAGGCACAAAAAGGAAAATTACAGTCAAAAGGATTCTCTGGCCAGCGGATCCGATGCTCGGCTCCCAAGCCCGTTTCCCAAAGGATCGGTTATCGTCTCCATCCCCGCGGCCCAAACTGACGAGCTGCAACGCAAGGTGGCCGTTTCCTTCCCTGGGCTTACACCGTGGTATTAATGAGAAGAATACAACATCAAATATACATGTGTTTTTCCCAAGCACGGGGAGAAATTAGAGCCCCACACCACCTGAAAGCACCAGTGCTGCAAAAAGTACCTGCCTGCACTGCGTGTGCTGCTCCACACAATTTTGCCACGAGAGCAGCAGGTAGGGCACAAATCCCCAGCACCAACCTCAGCCCAACAAAAGCAGAGCCCAGCTCAGGGCGAGATGTCGAGGGAGGAGGGAGAAGGGCTCTGAGCAGGACCCAGCTGCTCTACGAAGGGAGATCTCCCCCCTCTCGGACTGCAAGAAAAAAAAAAGGATGCCAAGAAAAAGAAAAGTAAAATAAATTGAATTAAAGAAAAACAGTTGTAAAGTGAACGTTACAACCTGGGAAAAATGATGTCATTTTATTGAAAAACTCATTTTTTTCCATTAAACCATAGTGAAATGGATAAAGTTTATAAAGCTTAATGGTGGCGTTCTACTTTAAATGCTACTCAATATCTTAGCAGCGCGATATAACATGATATAACAGCTGTCAGGCTAACGGCCTCGCTTTTATTGAACAGCAGAGAAAATAGTCACACAAAAATCACCTAACTTCTCCGCTTTTACGGCATTTTCAAGGGTGTTTCTTTTCCACACTCGGGCTGGGGGATGTACGATAAAGAAATGGTGCAGCTCTTCATTAGCTCCCTGCTCAGCTCTTTGGGACAGTCAGGTCTCCTAACAAATGCTGAGGAAGGACAACTTGCACACGGGAGAAAACCCAAAAAAAAAGGAAAAAAAGGGGAAAAAAAAAAAAAAAAGAACAGGAATCCACAGTGCAGTAAAACAAAACCAGGTCACTTTTTAAGACCGCTACATAAACACCTCTAATAAAAGAAGAGGACAAATTTTCATTGGACTTCAAGTATTTAGACAGGAATGTTTTAGTAAAAGTTTAACTGCAAAGTGCATGCAATTAACAGAAAGCCATCAGCTATTTCTCTGCTATGTAAAAATAGCATTAAGCTGTATTAAACGCACGTGTAAGTATCTCAGTTGCAAGAAAAGGGAGGAGATATGCAAAGCACTCAGATATCAAACAATGATCTGTTGGCCAGATGGAGGAATAAAACAATACATATGCTAAAATTTGGAAAAGTTCTGTTCTGTGTCTGCCAAGGCTCACCCGATCTATTTTAAGTGCTTTTTGATACATTAGCTTAGTGTTTGGAGTTGTACAAGTGCTCATTATTACATGTGACCAGGAACCAACCAGCCGGGTGTGTTTGGGAGCTCCCTGGTGGCAGGGCAGATCCCGGGGCTGCGCCAAGTGCCTACAGATGGGTTACTCAGCATATTCTGGGGGGGGAAACAACAAAAATAAATGAACCAGAAACACCTTTCTAGGGTTTAGCAAACGGTTCTCTGAAAGCTGTAACGTGATCAAAGGATGCCCAAATGGACTGGGAGCAAACGGTCTGTGTGACCGCTGGGAGGCTCCTTGGAAAGAAGGACGGAGGGGGCAGGCAGCACGGGGTGCTACAGCCCCAATTCGGGTACCGGTACCAACACCAAGGGCTGCTCAGGTTTCAAACTGAAGAGCAGCAACTCCAGGTCTGAGTCACGGCCGGCACTTTTCAAAGCCCATCACCCTGAGCGCTGACTCAGACGGGGAGAGCAACAGCGGCGATTTCGGCAGCTCCGGCAGGATCGGGTCGGATGCTGCAAGCTGTACAGTCACCGTGTGGGTGATGCTGTGACAGCCCCAGCTCTGGGCACGTCAGGAGGGAACGCAGCCACCATGGGGAGTCACTCAGTGCCCCAAGCCAGCCTCACGAGCTGCTCAGGTGCTGGTAGGGTCCTGGGGGGGTTTGCATCCACATCCTGGGCAGTGTCCGAGTGCCATCGGGGAGGCAGCACCATGGGAATACCCACTGCTAAATGAGGGATGGATTTGAGGAAACCAACCTAAATTAAACTCTGATGGTGAAGCACAAGGAGCTCAGATAACCGCGAGGAGCAGCTGGGAGGAGCCGTGGCTGAGCAGTGCTGCTGGCACCAGCACCGAGCGATGGCCGGGGAGCGCACGGAGCTGCCGGCCAGGGGAGGATCAGGCCCGGGGAGCATATGGACTGCGGACTGAAGCGTTTCATCCCGAGCATTAATAATGGACCGAAATCTGTAATTCTTAATTGTGCTGAATCCTAATGCCCTCGTCTAAGGGCCCTGGGATTTCGATGGGAGGATCAGCTGGCACGGCAGATAACAACAGTAGAACAGAGGCATTAAGCCGGAGCAGCAGAGCAGGGGTCTGCCAGGCCCTTCCGCTCGCTCCCCTTCAGAGCTTTCTCCAGCCTCCTTCCCCCAGTGACACTGGCAAGGAACAGCCATTTAAAAACCCCCGTTTATCTCATCCATCTTTCCTATGAGATGGCCGCTTGCTTAGGTGGGAGGACGGGAGGCAAGTAGGGCAGGAAGGGATGCAAAGACATCAGGAGACAAACGTGGGATTGGTGCAAGAGGGAGAAAGGTCTCCTGGACATGCAGTCTTCCCCTCCAACTCTTCCCCTTGCAAACAGCTGTTTCCCAAACAGATCTGCACCTTCGCTGGCTCACTTCTGTAGGTACAGCCTCCAGTGAACACAGGAACAGCCCAGACACAGCGCAAGGGGTGAACCTGGGCTGCCCCGAGATGCAGAGACAGCAAACATAGTAGGGTTAGGGGCTTTCTGGAGGGCTCATGAGCTCAAGAGCATCTGCAAACCTCCTGGTACATGTTCTGCCAGAGCCACCTCTGCTGCAAAACCTACCCACATCAGGAATATCCCTGCATACGCAGGATTTGGGATGCCCACTGCCCATCAGGTTACAGTCAGCAGTCACCTCAAGTGACTGCACATCCCTCAGCTCTGTTCCTCTGCTCCTCCCATGAAAATAACCAAGCTTTCCCCGAGGAAGATGCATGAAAGCCGGTCCTGTCCTTGACATCTGTAAGCCCAGCAGATGTACGGAACTGGCTGCCCTTATTTATTTATTTACCGAGGTGGAGGAAAAACGCTCGCTACTGACGAAACCCAAATGCTGATAAGATGATGAGAGGTTTGCGTGCTGGCTGATGGTCTCACTTTCGCTTATCCTGAGTGAATACAAGTATCTATAACTAAATATTTCCCTTAGGGTACTGATGACTGAGGTATGTTTATTGCATTGAGTGAATTTATATATATAATCAGCACAATAAACATTATTAAATTGTCTGAGTAAAATCAAAGCATGAAACACACAGTCAGTGCTGAATTCTAATGATGCTGAATGCCCATGATTGCATGGGGAAAGGATCTTAACAAGCCTTGATTTGAGCTTTGGCATCCGCCTCACAAATCACACGAAATGTTCTCTCTTTAATAGTGCTGAATATTGATAAATGTCTCTGCACGGCACAACAGGGAAGTTGGTCTCTATTGGCAATCTTTACCAAAGTGTGTTTTTTCCTTCTCTACACTCAAGGGTTTACCCTGAATGATTTAATTATAATTTTCCTTGTGTAAGACAAATTAAAGAGGAGAGTAGGAGTGTCATGCCAAAGCAGATTATTTATCTCCTTAACAGATTGCTGTGCACCAAACCCCAGAGCTGCTGCTGCTGCTACTTACAGGAACGGGGCGAAATGTGGGACAAAAGCATGGATGTAATATACATTTAAAGCCCAAATGAATGAAAGCATTAACCCATTATTTATAGCTGGAATCGTTTCATTCCCGTGAAAGCCCCCGTGCGCAGGGCACGTATAAACCAAGCGCAGCACCAATATCCTCCCTGGCCCATGCCCACAACGGGGGCTGCCTCCTGCTTCCGAGGGCACGTTGCTGCCCTGAAGCTTGGCCACGTCCTGGGGTGACGCTGGCCACCTGCCTGCCCTTGGCTCCGTGCCGTGCAGGAGAACTTGCCCAGCACGGCACCGGAGCTTCTTCCTCCATGCGCAGCGGTGGCGCGGGGCCCGCGGCATGGCGACGCGTGGGCACACCGAGCAGCCAGTGAGTGCCTTCCTCCTGCTATTTTGAAACTTCTTTACAGCGACAACGTGCTTTTACCCTGCCCGTTTAGCCGAGCTGCTGCTCACCAAGGACTTGCACACAGGTGCTTCTGCTGCCCCTGCAGCCAGCCGAGCGCCTCCTGCTTCACAGGGCTCATGCGCTGACCAGTGGGATCAGGAGCCCCATAAAACACGGCCTGAACTATCCAGCACCAAGTGCCAGCGATGACAGCGATGACAGTAACTCCCACATAACCAACTTGCCTCCCGCAGCCCACTCCTTCTCAAAAGCCCAAGAGGGAAGGGGGGGGAAACAGCTTTACAGCACACCCTAAAAGTTAATGTTACCTGTATATGATTATTTATTGCTGCTGGGCAGTCGTTATGATGTGGCTGTGGTTAACTGTTAGGACACTTACAGCTTTTACTACGCGCTTTTTATTGTTGTTTAAATCTAAATAAATAGCTCCTGGTCGTATCAGACCCCAGCCAGCAGTTGCCTCTGCACAGAGCGTGCACCCCGGATGCGGTCGGCGCGCTCACCCGCTGCAGAGCCCCGCACGGGCCCTCCTGCACCCACACGGTGCCAGGACGCAGCCACCCCATGCAGCAGCACCATGCACATCTCATCAAATGCTACAGGCGAGTGGGCAGATTCTGGGTGCTCTTTGGGAGAGACCCAACCCCAATGTATCAGCCTCCCCATCGCGGGGTGACAAATGCGAAGTCGGCTCAGGTCTGCACATTCATCAGGAAGGAGGTAGGGGAAGTGGCAATCCCAAACCCGACAGCCCCACCTGACCTGATGGCAGGCTAGGGACCATTTCCACGAGCCCTGCTGCATTGGCAGCTCAGCTGAAATAGCTGGGCTCAACAGCAGGCACAGATTTCCCCGCACGTCCAGCCAAGCCATGCTCCTGCCAGACCCACCATTATTTCCAGTCCTAGCCTCTGCCATCAAAAAGCAACCAGAACTCTGCCCGTGCCTGTGCTGTTTGTAACGGGGCTAAATTTCACCTCCTGGGGGCTTTCAGGCATACACCTGATGCTGCCGCACATCCACACTCCTCTCATTGCTCACTCGCCACCCCGAGAGCCCTGGCCAGAGATAAATACCCTTCAGAAAGGAAGCCAGCTCAACGCCTCCAAACAAGAGGAGCTTCTGTGTCATCTGAAATGCAGGCAGGCACCACGGGGCCTGATGAGACTGCAACAAAACCCTTAAGTGCATCCGTAGGCATTCTTCTGCCTGTAGTCTCCTGCTCTACTTAGGGATAAAGATGTAATTCAATCACTGCAGCAAATGGATGGCGTAAACCTTCAGTGAACCAAATAGCGGCGAGATAAAGCAAACTCTGCAGCCCTCCTATTTGTATTCCTAAATACAACTATTTTTGTATTTTGATATTGAAGAGAACTCAATAGAAACCTAAGTGAAGCATAATGACAAGCTTTAACAATGCATCTATCAATTCAACAACAGAGGATTCTAAGTCTTCCAACCACATTCAGTCACAAACAATACTGTGGCATGTTTATGCCTTCCTAATTAATTTATTTGGAACTTTACTAATAAAAACGTATGTATCTCCTTGTTTGTAGATCCCGATTACCTCCAGGCCACAATTACACAACAGCACTCAGCGCTCAGACACACAGATTTACAGTCCCACTTCACAGAACACATGAGAAAATTCTGACTTCAGCCTAGATTCGTGCATTTCCTCTGCCTTTCAACCTACACAGCAATGGCACGTTGTCTCCTTGGCTAGACTGCCATTAGCAGACAGCCCGTGTGTCTATGCAGCATCCATTTCATTGCATGAGTTTTTGTTTTATAAATTAATAAAAACATAGATACAACAATTATTGGGAAGTCATAAACCCATCTTGTTCAGCTCCACGTGCAGCAAAAAGGGAACTTGATTGTTTAATAAGCATCGGTTTGTTTTAGCACCCCATCTAAGTCTTCATGAAAATCATGTCCTTGACACTTGCACACATTATAAACGTGTACACTAATGTTCTGCCACGTCCTTGCCATGGATAGAAAATGATGCCTCATGCACACGGCAGTTCTTTCAAACACAGGGCGTGGTGTTCTTTTAAACCTATCTATCCCCAAAGCCACTATTTTCTTAATATTAGAAAGATAAAAGAGGCATTTATATAGCTTCTGTACCAATCTACTTTCAGGCCACTAGAAATACAAACTCTATGGCTTAAAAATTCCATTATCCTCTTTCTAATGAATGAAAGGAGGATGGAAAGACAAAGCCATCAGTTTCCATAAAACCCAGCTTTCACTAGCGTCTGACGTAACGTTTCTAGATGGGTGAAGGGGCTCTCCTGAATGCAAAGAAGCACGATGCTCCCGGTGCACCGAGGATGCTCACGTGCTCCCCAAGACCCCTCTCCTCTGCCGCAGCGTCGGCAGCGCTGCTGCCCGCGGCCCCAGCCCGTCTATCTCACTGTGAGCAAAAGTTATGTTGTTAGACACGCCTCAGTGAAATCTGGGGGTGTAAAGAAACAAACCTGCAATAAAGCATCCTTGCGAATAAAGCGGAGCCCGTGCTGAGAAGCACATCAACAGACAACCCCTGATTTAAGCCATTTCTTCTAACAATGCGAGACTAGCAAGTATAAATTAACTCACACTTTTAAAAGCCAAACAACACCAGTTAGCTAATTTTATCAGCACTTAAAAAAATCACTTTGTTTTAGAGGAACCTAGCAAACTCAAGTCTAGCCTGCTTTGCAAAAGCAGGTAAATACATAGAAAAAGAGGCAAGAAGTCTCAAAAGAGAGGGGGTGCTGAAATTTGGCAAAAAACAGGGGCTGTGTGCTAAAACAGCCTGTAGTGACCAACTAGTTTTGTTCTCACCTCTGGTCTGCAAACCCAAAGCACATCAGGAGTACCACTACCCATGATGCAGAACTCTAAAGAAAACCAGCTTACGCTCTTCACACTTTCCTCCACGCGCTTATCCAATGCACTTTTAATTAGCTAATTGTGCCCACATTGATCCAATTAACAAGCCACAAAGATCTGAACAAAAGGAGCGTATTCTGCCCAGTGGAGACTCCATTCAACCACGCCAAAATCAGACAGAGCAAGATGGGGAGGACAAAATCGAGGCCAAGCCTGTTGGCCACCGTTCCCGACAATTCTGCCCTCATTTTAGGCACGAGGCTGGATGGCAACTCCAGCAGCACCTACCTCTCCCGTTTAGGAGTGTGGACCGATAGCTGTCCGTTAGTTGATGCGTGTGGGTTTATTATTAAGGAGGTCTTAGATGGCGCGGACGAAGAGACGCAGGTGGTGGACAGGTCGAGGCTGCTGTGGTTGTTGCTGGCTGCCTCCTCGGCTGTGTGCGAGCTTGTCACTTCCTTCCAGAGCTGCTGCAGTTCTGTTGGAATCATGCCTGAAACAAACAAATTGGATAATTAAATCAATTAACAGCTAATTCGGCCGTCTTCAAACAGTAATTAAATCAAAGAGTCAGTAAACAAAGCCTAGTGTTAGTTTTGTGTGTGTGTGTGTTTACACGCATGTATTTTATTTCATATTTTTTTTAAATAACTAAAGGCTAATCCCAAACACTGCACGCCTCCTGCGACGTTTTCTGGTGTGCACCTGCAGTACCTCTCCAGGGCTAAATGTGGGGTCTGGGGGAAGGAGATCCACGCCACACAACCCCCACCCAACAGCACATGAATTATTATTGCTTTCTGTAATTTTTAGACCAGAGGGCCCAGGCCCTCCTCAGGCAGAAATCCCCCGAGCTCACAGCAAGGGCGGCCAAGGGCTGCTCTGCAGTCAGCTGGAGAAGTTTCATTTCAGCTTATTTTTTGTTGTTTTAAGGAAAATAAATACATCCTAACCTGTTTTTAAAAGGAAGGAAGGTCTGGGGGAAAAAAAATACTCAGCTTTATTATTATGACAACACGAACCACAATATGACTAATTTTGTGCTTAAGTTTTAAATGATGACAAATAGCTTTGTTATTAAATACAGTTTTTATTAATCACTTTTAGACATAAATTATGAATTCATATTGTCTTCCTGAAATGCTTTTCAAATTTTAACAGTCAAATTGATTATACTATGATTATTTCATTAACACACCTATCTTTCTCATTAATTTTGGTTTCTCGAACTGCTCACTTAATTGATGGATGTGTCTACTGAAAAACTGTATAACTTTCTATACAAGTAACACTATTATTACTGTCATTTCTTAGATCAATGCTAATGAGCCATTCAAAAGTAAAATGAAAACATAAAATAAGCTTCAAGAAATCAAAAAAAATTGTTTTTTGATTGTGCCAAAATGGACACCAGGCTTGGGACATGCGTGCAGCACTCAATAAATAGTCTGAGTGAAAACTTTGCAAACTCCAGTGGGCTGTATTTTTGTCTGGAGCAGGGGGCACACACGTCAGCATGGCTTGGGCTCACAGTGAGATCATGGTTTTGGATAAAGCCTATGTTTGTGACACGATCAAACAAGTCGAGTTCTCGAATTGAAGGCTGTTTCAGTGCTCTTTCACAAGGCCATGGGAAAAAATGAGCAGCAGAGATGCACCGCTTCAATATTCAGAAAAAAATAAAAATAAAAGGCAGCGTCTGTGTGTTTTTAAAGAGGTTTCTCATCCCTGTGCTTCGAGATCGTTTGGATGACTGTTCATTGTTTCAGTGTGTCGTGGCACTGGAGCTATCCTAAGGAAACCTGCCATTTTCTGAGTGTACAGCAGCAGCTCAAACAGCCACGTATCTCACCAAACCTAAGGTATTGAAATAAAAAAAAAAAAAAGGCAGTATGCATTATATTCATTTGAAACACATAATAAAAAATGCCAAGGTCTAAATTTAATTTATTTTTGTCATTTAGAATACAATGGATAGATAATCATCTCAACGTGATCAGCCAAACATCTTTACTTTGCTAAACTGTTAAAGATTTTAATTATGCTAGCTTTGGAGAGCACTGGTCTAATGAGGCGATAGACTCCAGAGAATCTAAGTGGTTAAGAACTGTGAAATGAGTCTGATAGGATTTTTTTATATTCACCGTGGATCGTTTGCATATCAAAGAGGAGTAAATTATTGCACGACAGACCAATAACCTTCCCCGCCTTTCTGAGAGTAGCATTAACAAAAACAGTTGGTCTCCGGTAACGGTTCACTACTAAAAAATGCTCAAATCCTTAAGTATCTGCAATTAATATATATTATAAAAGAGGCTTCAATTTATACATTAAGTGATCAGATATTCGTAGGACACATCCATTCCTCTAAAGCCACGTCATTTTCCTTTCATAAGAACCAAATGCCAATTATATTTTGATGGATTCTGTCCCAAATGAGCATTTAGTTATTAGACACATTCAATTATTACTTGTCCCCTGAAATTAAACCTCTGAGCAAATTAAACAAAGAAAAAGGTCAGTACACAAGCCTATGTCCTGTTTTGCTGTATCTGGGCTATTATTTTCAAACACCTTGTGAAGTGACAGTGTGGGATGTATTTTTAGCTAACACGCTTGACAGCGCTGTCTGCGCACTAACAATTACCTGCGAGCGCGGCTGACCCTTACACCACTGTTTACTCAATGGAAACAATAGTGAATAGACTTGTCTGTTGATGATAACATATTGATAGGAGACCGTATGAGTCGACACCTATTTTTATTTTCAAGAATAAGCAAATAGGGAAAGAATAACTGCCTTCCCCCCTCCTACCAGCCCCTATCTGGACAAATCAGTTTTTAATTGGCAAAGGGGCCGTGCCCACTCTCCTTTCTCCGTCCCCGCTTCTCCTTTCCCCTTTCCTTCCCCTCCCGGTCACTTCTGGATACTTCATCTGCAGCCTGCAGAGTTATACAGCTGTTAAAATAGACACATTCGGTATTATATATTGTGATATGAATAACATATATTCATATCTCTCCGTAGATCCTCTACAAGTCAAGGGGGTTGTTCTAACTTCCTATACGAGTGTAGCTCTTATTAGCACAAAAGAGAGCTATAGCATATAGCGAAAGAGAAATACAAAATACCCATTTCGGGGGAAATAATGATGGAGAAAATAAGGATTTCAGGCTGAATGCCATTAGAGAAGAGTTAGCCGTGATGTCATACCTGCACACAATCCATCATTCAAAAATGAAAGCATCGCTGACATCATTTGATTATTAAAAAATAAAATTATTTAAAAAAAAAAAGCCTCCCTCCTCCTTCCCCAAATGTCGTTCTTTCAGAATAATTCTGAAGAGCATTCCTAACTAGCCTGTCAAATTGGGCAGCTGAAAGGTACGCTCATTACTCATCTGGCAAAATGGTTAAATAAAATAATAGAACAAATGGTAAAAGTAAGTCGAATAGATTCATGAACACTCGCAATAAATTATGTAATTTACCATTTAACAGTTTCATTTTAATAGCGAGAGGTAAATTTTCAGTCCGATTCCCAGAACTGCACTGCAATTACCCGAGCTCACTACTGCTTGTGCCGCAACTTCGTACGTACAAATAAGGGGATTTAGACCTGAAACTGCCAGATCTACGGGAGCAATCAGGCACCTTCATGTCTCCGTCCTATTATTTTCACTCACTAGTGATCTGAAGTGTGATTTGCAGTTTCATTTTACAGCTCCTAAAGATCTAGCTCTCACAGCTCCGAACGCTGCTGAAATGTGGTTTATTTTTAAATTGCTACTATGTACAGATGTAAAATCTAGATTATAGATGTGTCTAAATACAAACCAGCACAGATTACACAAATATAACACTAAAGGATGTGCTATTTTGTGTAAGACAATAGGCAAGCACTGAAACTAAAATACAGCTTTGAACAATGTATTAGTTCTAAAAACATAACAAAACCCCACTTATGAAGTAGCATTCTCTCCTTAGAAACATTTATTGCTATTATAGATACTTAAGAATAAAAAGCAAAATGCTCTTAACCAAATTCATAGCTACATTAACTGGAGGGCTGGATTTTTCTTTTTATATGCACACTGACAGTATTTGTCTCACTCTTGCCAACTGTTCTGAAAACAAAAGAGCATGATATATGTAATTTTTTTTTTCTTAAATAAGAAGTGTCCATTACCAATTATTTTAAACTATAGCCCTGGCTCCTCGTTGCATTTTTCAGGACAACTAGTCCCCTTCATTATGAAAGAAAATGTAGGCACAGGTTTAAAAAATGTATGTTGTGGGGACAGTTGACAGATTACCGCTCACGGAACTCAATTTCCCAACCCCAGGTATCACCGGCTCAAAGACAAACAGAGTTGCTCAACCTCTTTGTGTCCTTGTACCTCCATACCCAGGTGACCATGTTCAAGCAAGCAGAAAGTTGATTTAAACCTCGTAATGACATCAGTTTTAAGCCATCGTCTCTCTGATCAAAAAAAATCGCGCTGGATCGCAACCTGCCTGAATTCTCGGGCTCCCCTCCGCCCCCAGTCGGCCCCGTCCCCCCGCTGCTCGAGGCTCATCTCCCTGCCCAGCGCAGCCTCGGGACCCTCCTGTTTGTGTTTGGGCTCTCTCTGGCACCCCTTCGGTTTTAAAATAGGCTTCTTCCCAACGTGGCGAGGACTAATAGTGGCACCGCGCCGCTAGCCGTATCAATCAATGCCACGACTGCTGAATTACCTACTGGTGTCTCCGATGTGTTACTGCACAGATTACACTTCATGCATCACCACATTCATTTCTTTCACATTACACATGAGCGTGTCTTGTCACTGCCCAATTGCCCTCCTTTGGACAGCTTAACTGATGTACTGTACAATGAACCTCACTGAGCAAACTTAATAGTATAGGAGCTGTGGGAAAAATTAGAAAGGTTGAAGCTTGAGTCCAGTGGGCACGTGGGAACGGCTTGTGATGTTTCCAACAATAAATCCGAGGCATAATTAAGGCACGTTACACCATTCTGCAAGTACAAATGGCACCGGTCTACATGCCCTTTTTCCCGAGCTCATCTTGTGCCTTCTCCCCAGCCCTCAGCACGCTGATGGCGACCCACGAGCCACCCCTGGGCCTGATCCTGCAGCTCCCTGCCACTTGCCTTCCCGCAGCAGGACAAGTCTAACGTCAGCAGGCTGGTTCTGGGACGCAGGAAAGCCAAACCCAGTCCTGCAGAGGGAAGCGTGGGTTCCCAAAAGGGGGCTTGGTGCTCAAACACCTTTGAGGGTCTAGCAAAAATGAAAACCAAGCCTGAGCAAACCATGCAGACACGTGGCAGAGCAGACTCTGCTCCCCAGCTTCGTCTCCCTCTGTCCACACCAGTTAACGCTCACCAGGCACCTCACTTTCCTTTTTGCAGCTACACACACAGAAAAAGGAAGGGTGAAGGGCAGAAGCAATTTCTCCCACCACCCCATTTAACCGAACAGAGCTGAATGTAAATTCATTATATGGTTTAGCAACCAGTAGCAGCCCCAAGGCTGCTTTGAAGAGCCCAAATCATTTCAAGCTGAGCTGACTCCAGTTGTTGAGGTGGGTGTTTAAATTTATTAGGGGGCAAAGGGAAGGAAAAGGCTTGACTATTCAGAAACACCAGCATCTTAGTTGAAAGACCTGGTCTTCCCTGAGCCATGCCAACTTTGAACCACCTGCTTTAATCACAACAGACAAGAGCTCAGACGAGTCTGTTAAAATGTCCTAGAGGTTGTACTGAAACCCAGTTGAAAAAAAACTATATGTATTAAGCCAAGAAGGAAAAGAAAGAACAAAACTGCCCAGGTTGTGATTACTGCCAAAAGTATTGTGATTTAAGTAGCTATCGCTTTCAACGTATCAGTATCTTTAGAAAAAATAAAGTAGGGATTTCAGCAAATCAGTAACTTCCTGCGGAGTGCGGGACCGAATAAAGATGTAGGAGGATCTAATTGTCAATAACACCAGTATAACACCATTAAAATTAAATGGAGTTAATCCCAATTTGCCTCAGCGTGGAGGGAAGAATGAAGCTCTGACGTCCAGAGGCAGTGAAATGAAGGACATATAAACAGGCATGGAGAGGAGACACTGCCACCTTTCCCTTTCAGCTGCAGAAAAGGGCAATCGCATTTCTACAGCTCGGCAGCGTGCGATCAGCGCTCCTCTGTGCCCAGCTCCCCACCAGTGGTAGAGCCAGAAAGGGCCAAAATAGCACATGAAAAAAAATAGTAAGAAGAAAAAGCTGCTCTCACGCTATCCTAAGCCATGAACCCAGCACCAAAATTTTATTAGGAAGCCTCCTGCGGAGGATTTCAAGTCCGGATTAGTACAACCAGCAGCTTCGAGTCCGCCAGGCTGGATATAGCTGTGCAAATTGAATCCAAACTCCAAACCACCTGCCCCCTGCTAGCGAGAGCAGCCCATGGTTTCAGTGCTGCCCTTCTCAAAAATACCTTCCTACTGCCCACCTTGTCTGTCAGAATGTTTCTTTGCTCGTTATTTTGCAAGCCTATGAGATCTCTGCGTCTCACTGAGTGACAATTTGGTGTGCAGGTGCTATCTGCCTGCTCGGCAGCCCCCCAAGCCCTCACCTACCTTGTGCAAGGGGCTGCAAAGGCAGAGTAGGCTGGCCAGGCTGGATCGTTAGCAGCCCTTGACGCTGCAAAGTCAGGAGGTGCTGCTGCTGCAACTGCTGCATCTGTAAGAGTTGCTGCTGAAAGGCCAACTGCTGTGTAGCCACCTGCTGTTGCTGGGGCTGGAAAAGAAAAAAAAATGCACATTTGTCAATACAGAGCAAAAAATATTAACAGAGGACTTGCAGGCTCAACAGACTGCAACTCCTGATCATAATCATTTGGTAGCAAGGAAGGACAGCGAGCCCACCACCCAGCACCAAGGACCCCAAGGCTCGTGTAGGTGCTGGAGCTACCAACAGGGCTGCAGGAAATTTGCACCTCCAGTGAATACTTTAATCCCACCTCAATTCCTCCTGCAATCCCAATGAAAAACGCATGCAGAATTTGGTGCACATGGCTGTGTTTTACCCCAGAAGCAGCTGCCCTTCAGTGGTGGATGGAGCAAACGCTGCTGGCAGCTGTGGAAGCCCGGGGCAGTTCTTCGAAGCAAAGAACACGCCGAACGTGAGTTGCCCCACGTAACCACATCGCGCTTGGACGTCATGAAAAACAGCCCTGTACTCTGCTCTGTTTGCTCATGCACGGGTTGTCTCGACAATTAAGGCAGTACAACCGGCTTGATTTATGGTATTTTACACTTACTCTCTCTTATCCATCCATCAAGCAACAATACTTTGTTACGTGCAGAATTATTCTTTGCTGTATTTAAGGCTGCTACTTGTGCACTTTGAAATTTTTAATTATTCTCACTCTAAAGAAGACGGAGTTGCTTTACTCTGCAGGGACGTGAACCCTGAACCTCCGAGGTGTAAAAGAACATGTTGCTTTTCTCACTACTGTACCCGGAGAAGCTTTTAACTACTCTGTTTATCACTTCTGACATAAATAAATGAGAAAAAATCAGACCTTTGAAGAAGAAAAACTTCATCTAATATTGTTAATTAGCCATGACAAACGATGAAATAACATTGTAAATCTTTCATAGAAACAGCCACTAGATTTTAATTACACACATTCATAATTTAGCAAACAACATCTTACTTGAATGTGAGTGTTTAATATGTACAGTACTCCAGGCTTCTGAGTCCTTAATTTTGTTCAGTTAAGGAAGCCTCTAGGTTTTGCTTCCATGCTCATCTTGTGTTTTATTTGCTTTGTTCTTTAAAATCCATGAAAGGCTTTGCGTTTTGATAAATATCTTTTTATTTATTGTACAATGACAGGAGGAAAACTTTTGTTGTGTAAAACATCAATACATCATGCCAGTGTTTAGCAGTTCCTTGTGCTAGCCAAAAAAAATTAATGTAGATTTCCTTAGTAATTATCTGAGTGATAGAAAGATAATACAGTGCAGTAGTACAATAAATAGAAGGAAATTATCTAATATCCCTAATCTGCTAGGAATCATATCAAGGTGGAGGTCTTATACACATTATGGCTAACAATTATGGAAAAAAAAAATTAACTCTTGCAAAACTACACACTTTTGCAAATAAAGCCTGGCCAGACCGCCAGCGTTCGGTGGCCCCTCCCTGGTATCGGTGCGGAGGATCGCTGGCCCCGTTCCCTGCTGGTGTCAAGCAGGAAAAATCCACCCGGGTCACAGGAGCAGGGCTGACGGCCACCAGCCAGGGGCCGGGGCCCCACCTTCTGCCAGGGCGCTGGAGCCCTCCAGCCCCGCCGCGCTGAATGTGACACAGTCACAGGGGGGTTTAAAGGAAAAGAGAAAAAAAAAAAAAAAGGAAGAAAAAAAATAGTATTGGGGAAAGTTATAAGGACAATGGCAATTACTTCGATCAAAATCCTTAAATAGTTGTTTTAGTGTTGCCATGCCCCATCAATCTTAATACTACAAGCAACTGCATACCTACAACTGTACCGACAGGCAAGTTCATTTTTCTTATTTCCCAGGAAGATCTGTAACTTCGGGAACAGTTAAACAAGTGAGTGTTTAGCCATACTGGAACTTGGAGAGTTTTCATCTCTGTGCCACAGCTTGCTCAGACAGATCCAGTTGTTGCAACTATTGCCAACAGCACCAGATGAATGCAAGCTGCAGCGACAGATCCATTAGGAGCAATCCTTGCCTCCACAGATGTTCCCGCTCCAAATAGACATATATTTAATGTATATTTAGTGTGTCTATATATAATAAGGAGGATTTTGTAATAAATAAATAAATTAGCTACAGTAATCTGTGCTTTACCTATTTGTCATCTGAGTACGAAGTTAGCATTGAAAAAAAATCACCCCAAAACCCCGACAACTTCACACAAATC
Source organism: Anas acuta (assembly GCF_963932015.1). Classification (NCBI taxonomy): domain Eukaryota; kingdom Metazoa; phylum Chordata; class Aves; order Anseriformes; family Anatidae; genus Anas; species Anas acuta. Next base: position 4,761,996 of record NC_088989.1, on the reverse strand, counting down.
GCCTGATGCCCGTGCGGTTGTCTTCCCGGCTATCCCAAGAAAAGCTCTCGAACACGCTCTACTTTGAAAAGCCAGGATATAAAAGTATACAAGGCCCATTGTCCAAGAAAGAATTTAAAAGCAACGCACGTTGCCAAACTGCGCTCCCCACCCAGTTACCAAACACAGGATACAAGGCAGTTTGTTTACTTCTCACAATTGAATGCATACAAAAAAGGTCTCGGTGCAGTCCTGTTGTCAGGTCAGTAGTCAGTGTTAAAACGCTGAAATATCCTGATAAAACTTGCATTTTTGATCCCCTCCCTACAGCTCCTGTCAAAGGTCTGTTTTCCTTTCGTAGGTCCCTCCCTGCTGCCTAACACAAGCTGCCCCAAGCGCTGGAGGACAAACGGCCGCAGCATCCCACGGCCCCAAGCCCCCCCGGTGGGGGCTGCGGGGGGCTGGAGCCGAGCTCACCCCACAAACTCACCCTCTGCTGCCCAAGTACAGCCTACGAGGAGACCGCTGGCAGCCTGCTTAGGGGTTGGACCCCTTTGGCCCGGGGGGATCGGTGGCGTTTTCCTTCTTTTAGGACGGTGCAGTGGCACGAGCCACTCGCAGAGGGCTCCGGGGAAGCCCTACATTCACGTGCTCGCTCCAGCTATGGGGTACAAACTCACCCCATGGCAGCATCGCCACCAGCGGTCCCCTCCGCAGCACGGCTCAGCCTGGGACTCGCCACTGCTGTGGAGTACAAGGAGGGGGAGGAAGAAAGACCCACCGCTCGCATGCTAATCTAGCCAGGATAAGCTCCTCGGCGCAGGGAAACGGGGCTGAGCCAACCTGCGGGATGGGACGGAGTGAGAGTGCTGTGGGAACAGGCCTCTGCTGAAACCCTCGGCAAAAAAAAAAACTAGGGAAAGCTGGAGAGACTTGGGCCCCTTGTTCTCTCCGCCGCTATCATGTTAAAATGCTCTTCTTAAAACAGGAAGGAGTCTTTCTTATTGTTACTTTCGACAGTGTAATATCAGAAGTGTGACCACAGTAAATCAGTGTGTTAGATATTGAAATGCCATCACATTGTCTAACTTCCCTTCTCGTCTTTTTTAACACAAAGTATTTTTTCTTCAAGCTCCAAGCCCTCATCTTTGTGTCTGAGATGCTCTCCTGTCTGACAACAGCAATTTAGAAGAGTTAACTTTTATCGTTCATTCTGCTGTGTAACTTTCCCCTTCAAATTTCTTTATCTGCCCTCTGAGCTCATCTGAACTTTCATGTTCTCCCAGCATGCAGGCTTGCATTCAAAACTATGTCTAATAGACCAAATAAGAGGTTAATAAGAAGTGGCAACAGAAAGAAAAAATACAATCCCTGGTAACTGATAAGAATGACAGTGGCAGCCCTTTATTGTTTGTCTTCAAATATAGAGTTAAAGATCTTTAAAAAACTAAATTTTGACGCCTTTGAAAAGAAAGAAGCACAAAATAACAACAGGGGGTTATTGCCTGCCAGCCACAGGGGAGAAGCTCCATAATTCTTATTCTCCCTTTTGAAGGCTGTTAGAAATCTGATTCAAAAAAGCAACAGCAGAAGGAGAAAGCCTCTTGAGGCTATCGCCATTTCCTGTGATCATGCATAATGCGTTTCAAAAGTGGGTTTTTACCATTTCTGTTGATCAATTGCACCTCCTTCATATCCCCTCTTTTTTCTGCTGTGTTTACATCTGATGTGACTCAATGACAAGCGCTGTCTGAGACTGTGAAACAGACCTGTCATGTTGATTTATGGGCGCATCAAACCACGACTTGTCCAAACTGAAGCTCGCAGTTCATTAATTAGAGAGTTGTGACTTTGAAGTCAGCTTTCAGACTGTGGTTTTTAACATTTGGCTTAATTTATATGCTCTTGAATGTGGATCTCTAAGGAAAAAACTGAAATTCCCTTCTTGTCTTTGAACTTCTTTTGACCGCACAATAATCATTTCTTTGTCCAGAGTGATGCCTGCATCCCAGAGTCATTAACGCGCATTGAACTGCCACTGATGAGTAAGCCCTACTGAATTAGAAAAACAGCCAGCAAAACAAAGCTGAGAGCATTCTGCACAGTGATATCTCACAATTACATGCCTTCCCTCCCTGTGCCATTTCCATTTTAATTACTGTTAGTCCTTTAGATTTACATTTTAGACACTTTTTAATCTGTTCCCTTTTTATTATAGAGGCGCCCGTAAGCGTGCTATGGTTAAGGTTGTGTCAGCGTTTCCATTATAAACCCCCGATTTTCAGGGGTTTATAACTCAGCTGGAAAAATTCACTCGGGGTTGAAACTTGGCACAGGTGGCACAATTTGCCGAAATTTCAGGGGTGAGAAACTGGTGTGAGCTTCGAGCATCGCCAGCGGCAACGTGATGCCCAACCACTGCCACTACCACAGGATGTGGCACAGCGCCTCGTGCCAAGAGGCAGCTTTCTAGGATCTATCTGAGCCAGTGCCGATGTCAGACCGGAGTCTCCAGCTCCTTGGGACTACAGGGGTGAACTTGGTGCCGTGAAAATAAATGTTACCGCAGCAAATTTTAATTTAAGCACACCAAAATCAACAAAGTGAGAACGTGGCAAATACTTAGAAAGGATAAATCTATTTTAAGTAGAGATGTATTTTAAGATGTCACCTTGGTAATCCTGCTCCTGCCATGGACCATGGTGGCATCAGGGTCAGGTCTCAGGACACCGTGCACCGCGGTGCGCTGCAGCACCTTGACACAACACGCTGTGATGGGGTGCCATTCCCGTGCTACCTCTGCATCTCAGCCCTCCCTCACTACTCATAACTAACGCTGCTCGAGCGTGGTCTCTTCTGCTGAGCAAGGAACATTCCAGCCTCTCCGGTTGGAAACTGCAAGTGCGAACTCAAAATCTCATGGAATTTTGCCCTGTTCAGAGAGGACAGCCACATATCTGGGCCTGCTTCCTTGCCCCCTCCCCTCTGCAACATAACTAACTTCCAAAAGCACTCTCCCAAGATACACGTCTAGATGCTTGCTCCAGTACTCATACCGAACATCAAGGCATGGTCCCCGGCTATAAAATATGTGGCAGCAAGCAAATGGAAAGCGCAGGAAAATACAGGCGAAAACAGGACAATAACTCTAAATCTGAAAGCTGAGACCTGATAGAGTCAGTTCAGTTGTGCAATCATTTATAAGATGAATGACAGTTTAATAGCCACTAGACAGTCCTCTGGGATCTGTGGTTTGAAAGTAAAATGGGTATTGTCTGTACCTCTTTAGGCTGTTTTCCAGCATGTTGTTGCTGTAAAAGTTGAAGCTGCAACTGTTCCTGTTGTTTCTTATAAAACTCTTGAAGCTGCTGCTACAAAGAAAAGGAAAGATGGTAAGTAACAAAGTGGAGAGCCAATTCAGTGTCCCTTTTGGTGTAATACACAAACTGTGATTTGAAAAATAGCATCCTTTTATCTGTAATGGTCTGACCTTTAGTTTGAAACTCGACAATAAATTCAGTGCACACTGACTATTCTTGGCATTATCGTTTGAAAAGTAATCTCCAAAATGAACTGATGAAAAACATACCATTTTCTACACAAACTAATTAAAATAAGGCAAGGAATGACCTTTGATTGTAACAACAAAGCCAAAATGCCCTTGCTGAGAGAGCCTGGCGAATCTCTGTTGTGAAACACACATGCTTTCTAAATGATAGGGTTTGACTGTATTAAGTGTTGTTCAATACATGCACAGACATCCTAAGAAATACTCTCCTCCTCCCCGCTGCCAGCCGCTCGCCGTGCAGGCTGTGCTCTGGAGCCGAGGGGAGGCAGCGTGGCAGCGAGGAGGGGGCACACAATGTGGGCTTTTGGTGGGTGCCCGTGCTGGCCCGATGCTCGCAAGTCCACACTGAGCCATACCCTACGGTAACCCAGCATTGGGTTGTGTCACAGCCAACTCTCAGCTGAAAAAGGACCACGCGTTGAAACGGGGCACGGAGAGACACCAACGCACCACGCAGCATACGCTGGCTGAAATCAGATGGATTAAGGCTTGCGAACCTCTTCGCTTTCACTGCCACTGTTTCACCAGCCCTTTATGGTCCCAAGCAGACGTAGCAAGGTCTGAAGTGGGAAGTGTCACCCTACCACTGCGTTTATTGCAATTAACCAGGGCACCCTGTACTTTCTGGGGGATGCAGGCAAAAGCAACAAGGACACGTGCCGAAATCCTGACACTTAAACATGCAGCTGCATTATTTATCCAATCCTGGAAATACTCCTTGCACTGCTCGCTGGATTTGTTTCCAGGAGCTATTTCTAGACCAAAAAAACAAAAGAGCAGTCAGTTCATTTCAGAGCGTGGCTGCTCCGAGGTGCAGACCCCGAGAGGCGGGCAGCTGCTTTCCCAGGAAGACGTCGAGAACGAAGCCCTCCAGTGCCTGCCAGGGCCCCGCGAGCGGCTGCGAAGGCGACAATTACCTGTTGAAGCATGAGTGCCTGCTGCTGTTGGAGCAGGACTTGGAGTTGCTGGGGAGTTAGCACTTGTTGCTGGAGGATCTGCTGCATTTGCTGGGGAGTGATCACTTGAGGTGTCATCATAGCCACCGACACGGGAACCTGCGGAGGAGACAGAGCGGGGGTCAGGGAGCATCTCCTGAGGAGACGGGCAGGCGCGGGGAGGCACGAGCCCACCCCAAGCACAGAGGGACCAGCCGCACTTCCCCGGCGACTCAGGTCCCTCTGTGCAGAGCATTTCTGCATTGGGAATTCTTGAAAGACAGCAGAATGGCGAAACCTGCTCACATTTGTTTGTTTTTACAAGGAGCTGCCTGCTCCGTCCTTTCCCTCCCCAAAAACCCCTCCCTGCCATGCAGAAATTCAAGAGCCCAGTATCCCGTGCTGGTGGGATCTAGACCCTGTTAGGACAGGTTTTTAAGAAAATTGAAGGAAGGCTCAGTGACGTGGATAACAGCACCGCACTCCTATGCAATTTTAACAGAGAGGCCCTGCTACGATGTCTTTACCATTCCATATTCACCCAGCATACAGATGTCTTCAATTCTTTCATATTATGTGAGATACCATTAAAAGCCGCTTTCCATGACATTTCAGTGACAAACAGCTACAGTGATGAACTTGATAGCATTTCATATTTGCAACTGTTAACACGTTTCTGCACGGGCATCTTTGCAAGGAACCTGTACACTGTATCTGAAAGGATGATGTCTTGTTCAGATAAAACACTGACATTAAAATGACAGGCTGTCTTGGCCAAGGTTACACAAATTGTATTCAAGCGGATACCTAATGACAATGCTATGAATTCTGCAAGCTTTCTAGAATGTAATTTAGCTATTCAAAATAATCACTGCACTTGTGTTTAATTTGCAGACTACATGAGAACCATTTTGTCAGTCCTAGTAATGCAAGAAGACTATTTCCCTAGAAACCCACCCCTCTATCCTCCACCCCAAAAAAGGAAAAGAAAAGGAAGAGAAAAAAAAACAATAGAAGAAAAGACAAAACCCATATGAGTTTTAACAGTAATATTTAAGCACCTTACTTTTCTATAGTTTCAAATCAAATAGGTGACAGCACAAAACTAAAAGCAGTAAAGGATATACTTTGCTAAAAAGGATCTCCTGTCATCTCATGTATTACAATAAAAGGTAATAATATGTTTAGCACTTTTTCTGTGCACCACTTTTTAAAAAATCAGCAGACAATAGCTGATCAGAAGATAAAAGAGTTTAAAAAAACCCTTCCAGTGTAGTAGTAAGCAAGAGAGAAATGCAGTATTAATTTTATGTAACATAATGTCTTAATATGCAGTTTATCTTGACTTTTTCACATGATTTGTCCTGTCATTTGCATAGCAAGCTCTCATTCCTAATTTCACAGTCATTATGCACTGATGTCCTGATTTCTCAGCATCACTAATTTTGATGAACTAAAAATGGTTCCTGAAGGTCAGGCTGATGTACACGGCGCATCGCCCGGTGTTGTTGTGTACATGGCGTGCGCCCAGGGCCCGGCGCTGCCCAGAAAACACGTGCTCGAGACTCATCTCCCAAACCAACAGCCCTGTCACACCAACACGGCGCGGTCCAGCACCAATCTCCCAAATCCCAGCTACAGATCTCCCACGGTCCTTGCTGGGGCAGGCAGGTGCGAAGGCCAGGAAATGGAGATTTGAGGATGGGACAAACTCCAGTCCCTATGAAGCCACCGTGCGGTGCCACCGCCTCGTCCCACGGGACGAGGACACTGAGTCATGAGGATGGGCAGTCCCGGTCCTTCTGAATATCTCAATCCTCAGTCTTAAAAACTTTCCCGGGAGTAGACAATTATTTAATTAAATGCTGCAGTCACTATCTTTGCCCGAAGCATGACTCACCTTCATTATCCCCATCCCCTGAGAAGTTTACTTTACCCTGGGGTTTGTACTACCTTCCATTGAAGTTGGACTGAGCAAACAGAAGAGGAAGCATGTTTAAGTATGTTTTCTGTGCCATTCTTGGAAGATATACAACACAAATACTCTTCAGTCAGATTTATGACGACAAGCAGGGATACAGACAGGAATAGGGTGGGGTGCTGTAAACCCTACACATCGGTGATTAATACGGAGGGCCGCATTCTGCCGGCAGCTATGCGGAGACAACTCCCATTCACTTCCACGGCTTTTTTGCACGTTTATCTCTGGATAAATCTGAGGATTTGGCCCTACCTTTGAAAACCGGCCATGTACCTTCCGGTGAAGCCTCTCCAAGCTGCACAGCCGCTGCTCCAACAGCTCTTAACCAGCGAGGGCCCAAACACACGGCCAAACATGGCCCACCCGGGCGAGCAGGTTTGGGTGGCTCCATCCAACCCCATTTTACCGTATTTTCACACCCCACCTGCGACCCCAAAGAAGAAAGGCCCTGCCTGTGATTTCTAGGCATGGTGAACGCCACGGTTACCCACTGGGGAAGCGAATTCCAAAAGCTTTCTGCAGAGAAACTCCACCACACCACAAAGCGCCCCGCTGAAAACGGCACCCGCACCCTGGCGCAGCGTGGGCACACGTCCTGGCGGAGGGCTTGAAACAGTTCAGAATTACGGCCTATACATCCACTCCCTTAACTCCCACCGTCCAACTTTTTCATGTAGCTAGTCCCTACTAATACTGGGAAGCAAAGGGCATGCAGCACCAGCAATAGGCTATTATAGCCCACACTTTATTACCCATTACTACCGAGGTCATTAGCGGTAAGAGTGATTGTACCGGTCTTAACCTATTGATCATTGTAACTACTATCATTTAATCCCGTGTTGAATGTCTGGAAAGCTGCTAAAGGCACACAAGAGAGAGTGCTTTAGCGATGAGAAATATAGCCAAAGCTTGGAAATTACACTTTGATTCATAAAATCTAGCCAGTGGTTTAAATCAATAGTATTTAAAACAGTCATGTAAGTTCTTAACTACAGCTCTCTAATATTTATGGGTCCCTTTTTGAGTGTATTCAGTCAAAACTAAACTTTATTTTAGATACTGTACACCACACTTTACCTTACGTTAGATAAAATACATTTATTTCTGATATTTTGCCTGATAGTAAATGAAACCTAAACTGAAGGCTATAAATTAATTTTAGATTTTTATCTCTCAGATGTCAAGCGAAATGTGTTGCCAAAAAAAATTACAAACCAACTTTGAAAATGGCTTAACTGTTTAAGTACATGAAAACGAGTGTGTTTTATGAGTTAACAATGAATCACAGAAGGCAGTTTATGAAGAACTAAAATAATTCTGTCTTACTGCCTTCGGGGAGTTGAAGTTCAAATTAAACTACTGGCAGATATATTTAAAGAATGCTAACTTAGCATGCAGAACAGAAATCAATCTTTTTTTTTTTTTTTTCAAGTTGTTTATTTCCATTTTCTACATGAAACATGATTGTTGTTATTGATATGATTAATGAAGCACTTCTGGTATTGTTGACTGATAACAATAGGGTGTGGTAGATACCCAGCTGCATGCAAACCTGGCAGCAGAGGTAAAAATACAGCTGCAATTTGGCTTTCGGAGCTGTGCTAGTAGAGACCTGCTGACATGCTAATACCAGCAACGGCAAAAAATGTCTTTAATACTCACAATTGTTTTCAGCCACTTTCTCTGTCTCTCGGGGTCCTGCCTGCTATTTCTCCGGCTCCCTCAAAGCCTTCCCGTCCTGTCCCCAGTCCCGAGCTCTGCCAGCACGCCGTGTTTTGGAGAGGCTGACCGAGGCAAACTTGCACAACTTGGGCCAAGTTCACCTCGAACTTCACAAGGGAGTTACAGCAGGGATGCATTTGTCACTCCTCCATACCACTCAGACAAGGGTCACGGGGATGAAAATGATTTAGACCTATTTAATCATCTAGTTCCCCCATTTTCCCTGATATTAATATAATTAAATACTAGCTAAATAATTTCAAGTAGTTTAATCTTGTATGAAGTGGGGGGAAAAAAAAAAGAGAAAGAATGCCTTTTTCACACAACGTGCCTTCATTGCTGGATACGGTGATGGTCTTGTTAACTGTTAGCAGGCATGCATGGAAGATGGGGAGGATTTCCTTAATTCATAAAGAATAACTCTGCCAGAAAATCCTTTTCTCCTGTGATGTATGTTCACACTTGATTTCAGTAAGTCCTCGGAGCAGGCACCTTGGATTTCCAAACAGCAATTCTTCAGATAAAGATTTTGTGATAAAAGTTAAACGGAGCAAAACACAGCCGAGCACAGAGCAAGTGGCTGAGGAACAGTTAAAAATGCTGGACTGCCAGAAAAATAGATACGGCTAGGCGAAAACAAACAATTCACTTGAGCTGTCTTATTAGAAAGCTATTACGTGCACTACTTTCGCAATATTAAAAAAAAAATCGCAACCGAAACAACGCAAAACAGCTTTGCTTGTGCCCCAGGAGAAGATAAACCCCGGGTACCCTGGCAGAGGGAAAAGCACAATGCCCCAAACCGCAGCAGAGCCCAGCCACAGAAGAAGTGCTGAACGCAGGACCCGCATCCATCCTGAGACTGAAACACTTCTGACATAATATTTCAGCCTCCAAAATAACAACCCAAAACTGCCGCTGAAAGAATTATTCATGCAGAAACTGCAATTCCGTTTCATTATGCAAAATGGAATCTCGCTTTTAGACTTAGTTATTTTGCCATGATACTGCACAACACATTAAGACAGGTACTGTTTATTACATTAATGTAAAATCAGCTAAGTAGTCTGTCATTAGCATAACTGTTCTCTCCGTAACAATGCAACTCCCTATAAAAAGAGGGGGAAAAGAGCCTCTTTAAAATTAAATTAGCATTTTATGGTTATAATTTTGTTTATTATATTTTATCAGTAGGAAAGATCTGCCTTTGACCCACGGAAGGCAGGGAGATGGGCTATGCTGACATTCCCCGGCATGTCAGGATGTCTGCTCTCTTCTGCATTCTCTTCTAGCTAAGGAAAAACGGGGATATTTTCATATTTGTTTACAGAATGAAACATCTGATCTTATCTACCACTTCTCATGCATACCAGGTTTCTCACTAAGTGCCAGGATAATTGTTTCTGCTATAATAAATACCCATTTAATTTGCATAAAAATATAAAGTTTACATAAATTAAATCCTTTCTACATCTAACATTTGTCAAATACAGACTAAACCGGAATGCACACCACCAAATACTCATTTAATAAGCTGAGTGAGATTTCAACCTCAAGATTATCACCATCATTTTTCACATTTTAAGAAGTTATCATTTTTGTTTCCCGCTCCACCGTGAAAGGAAAAATTACAACCTGCTGTACATGCTTCCTAACAGCAGTGATATTTTATAATGGTTCGATTAAAAAAAGAAAAAAAAAAAAGCTTTTTTTTTTCCTGGAGTTTAGGAAAGGAAATGTTTGCTCCACATATTCTGCCAAAACACCCTGAAACAAACCAAAAGCCATCCTGCTCAGAAACACCCAAATTACCCCCCCAGCCCTTGAAAACCCCTTGAAACCTTCTCTCTCCCCACCACCCTTAACACGCTGAGACTGATCATCATGTCAGCCTCCTCGCATTTGTGTATTAATCCACTAATACATTAAGGAGAGCTTAATTAAATAATAAAAGGCGGTGATTGAATCAGCAGCGTTCAGCACGCCCGGAGTTCTCCGGAGCAGGCGGTGCTGCAGCGAGGGGCTCTCCTTTCCTCTCCTCTTTCCTCTCCTCTCCTGTCCTTTCCTCTCCTGCCGGGGCAGCCTGGGAGCAGCGGCACAGCTCGGACCCCGGCGGTGCTGGGGCTGAGCCCCCTCTTTGCTCTGCGCCGGATTTCTCCTGCGAGAACCAGCCGCAGCGCTCTGGGGCACGCGAGGAGGCATCCATTGTCCTGGCCAGCTGAAAAAAATTAGGAAGCTATTGGAAAAAAAAAATATTCACCTGGTTAAAGCACGCTGCGTGTTTCACGTAGGAAACGGGGGAAGGCAGCTCCAGCCCTGCTTAAACACTCACTGAGGCTCTGCCACTTCGGGTGCGAGCGGAGCCTTTCTCACAGTTGTAAACTTTATTTGCTTAAAACGTGCAGTTTTTCACACCTAGCGCAGACACCTACAGCTGCACATCGCAGCTAAGCACAACGGTGCAAATTAGATTCTAATGAGAAAACATCAGTTGCTTCTTTGACAATCTTGCCATTCAGTGATTTACTTCTAATGAAGACGCACTCCAACCAGCCAGCTCTCCGTGTTAAAGGTCAAAGCGCCTTCAAAAAAATGCCTCGCAAAATCAAGGCAAATGGGAAACCCGCAAAGAAACCTTCTCATAAAGTGGCGTGGCAATTAGAGTAATTGTGCAAAAAGCCGTCTTCGGTAAAAAGTAAAAGAAATTAAGCTGCCACTACTGTAACAGGTTAGATGAAAATCAAAATTTAATGTATTCTCCCTTGTGTCATCTTGTTTTGTCAAGACATCAAATAGAATTGGAAAGTACAAAATAACAAGCCCTTGAGAAATCACAGAAGCCGACCTTTTTGATGTTGTTGGTTTACCTTGTTCTCAGTTATTTGAACAATGATGTTTCAGATTTAAGGGCAAGATAAAGCTTAAAAATTAAAACCCGTTGTCAGTTTGGGGAGGGGGCTGTTGTCCCTCCAAAACAGCAGAGCATCTTACCTAATCAGTGAAGGCAAATCCGTCCAAAACTAGTGCAAGGAACAATTAGCAATCCCGCTTATTTGCTCAACATTCAGTTTGTTTTTAATACCATTCATTCAACTTCAGTACAACCTACAGATCCTCCTTCTAGCAGAGGAAACTGTGCTGGAAAGGCTAAAAAGAATAAAAAAAAAAAAAAAGAGGAAAAAAAAAAAAGGAAGGAAAAAATAGCTGGGGAAGAGAGATTTGCCAGTGCTGCTTCTCTCCAAAATCTCTACACGGCCACTTCAGACCTGCAGAGGAGTGCATGATGCATTTTTTCCCTTTCCTTGTAACTGGAAAGCGAAGCTGAGCAAGTAAGCACCTTACAAAAACAAAACAGCACAGGACATTTTAACTGAACTACAGCAAAATAGTTTCCAGTAATGCAGTTCTGCTTTCAATAAAACAAACAAACTGCTTAAAACCAGCCAAGCCTTTCACCAAACAATAACAAATTTAGCTTATGGTGTCAGGACTTTCCCACAACCGAGTTTCGCAGGTGTTGATAAAACTGCCCCTGCTACCGCTTTTTTTCCTAGCAAAGGGGGGAGAAAACAACATCAGCGAGTTAGCTGGCTGCCGGGAAACATTTTGGTAAAGTCAGTCCAAGTTGCGGAGGCATCCAGCACAGGTCTGCCTGAAGCAGCTCGAAAATGACTAGGAAATAGAGAGCAAGAGTGCAGGAGAGCTTTGTAACTCCTTCAGGTCCTGAACGCCAGAAGCCTTCTCCCTTACCTTTCCTTCAGCTGCCCAGGGCATGCCATCACAGATAAGGAAACCGAAGCCTTTTACGCTGCCATAGGAGCTCGCGTAGCTCCGCTATTTTAAAAACGACACGACTGTCGAGCAGCATCAGTGCTCGAGAGCTGCCAGGTTAAAATGCTGCCTAAGCCATCGCTCCAACCGCTCTGCATCACTCCCAACGCCTAAAAAAACCCCTAGCACAACTGTTGCGACCGTTTCCTCCATTACACGCGCCTCGCACCAACTCAACTTGCGTACACGTCAAAGCCCGCCGTCCATTAGCGCGAGAATCCATCTGTGACCCATTACAACCCGGGGCCGGCAGGTGACGGCTCCTGGCGCTGCCCGGTCCCGCTCACACCGCTCTCAGCGCCGTGCCGGTGTCCGCCGGGGGCGCGGAGCCACGCACGCCTCCCGAGCACGCCGGGGACCAGCAGCCGGAGCACGCCGCGACGCCCCCGGCTCCCTGCGAGCAGCCAGCTCCCCAGGAAGCCCACGCTGCTATTTCATTTCTCCCCTGTCAATTCCGTTTTATTTATGACTTCTCTCTACTTCGGCTGAGTGACTGGTCAGAGCATGTCTCCGAGCTCCTCTTTTTTTTTTTTTTTTTTTTTTAAAGCAGGAATTATGCTGCCTAAAAAAGGGAGGGCACAGTGGCACGGCAAAGTGTACGTTAAACAAGGGGAAAAAAATAACAACTGTAGCAAACAAAATAATTTCAAAGCGGCCCTTCCTATCGTAAGCTTTCCGATGATTTATGGTTTACCAACTCAGCAAGGTTACGCAACGCTGCATGCCTTTAGATGCATTATTTGAGTCAGTTGAGATTTAATTAAGATCACAGCCTCCAAAATCCCTGTCAAATGAAAATTCACAAAAGACAATACACTATATATCCTCATGCAGATAGTCTCCATTCCACGCTCTGGAATAACATAAGTTAATCCTCGTTTCTATGGTGGCAGACAAAAGTTCACTAATTTTGTTTTCTTTTGACACTTGTGTTGTTTTCTGTTTTATGTCATGCGATCATTCCCTTTTGGGAAGGGAGGGGAGCTGATATAGGGGGAGCGAGTGCAGAGCAATATGTCTGAATACGGCAGCAGATGTATTTTGACATTCTCACAGCCCTGCCGTGATGTCATCAAGTTTTCATATAATTAACCCCTGCCAGCGAGAGCATCATTGCATGACATCTGCCCACTGGGAAGCGGAGGAAGGAGTCAGGGACAAAACACACCAAGTGCCTCGAGCTTGCTCTTGTGCTAAGATCCCAACCAAAATCCCAAATCAGGCTGGGGCCGCAAACCTGGGCTCCTGACCCCGCGGGTGGGCCAGAGGTTTCGGCAGGGCCTGGGGGGCTCAGCAGCCTCGCCTGCCCCCCGAAACGTGGCCAGCACACGCAGCGATGCCTCTTATAGGGAAACTGTGAGAACTTTACCTCGTTCTGGGGTACTTCTGTCCGCGTTATCTTAATATCTGCTCGCTTATCTCGTGGTTTAGAAATGACAGGTGCTAGCGGTCTTTTGTTTGACAGGCCACTACACAAATAACTGTCTTGCCTGAAAGGGCTAATGCACTACTAATGAACAATAAATCAACTTTGATTATAAAGTGTCAGGCCAATCAGTTTGCAGCTCGGCTCCGCCACGCTCTAGGCCGAGGCAGCTCCTCCGCCTGGCCGGGCTTTGGGCTCCATCCCCGCGGCCTCCCCGGGGAGGTTTTGGGGCAGGAGCTCGACTCCAGCCCCCTGAGAGCAGCCCCTCCGGCGGGCTGGGAGAGGGCTGGGGGCCACCTGCGGGGTCACCCCACAAAATCTGTCCCTTCCCTGGCAGGGACACGCTCTGGCACCACATCCTCACAGCGACGGGCGCTTGAGGCCGGGCTGCGCGCTGAGGGGCGCGGGCAGGAGGCCCTTGGGACACCGCAGGGGCGCTCTGAGGGTCCCTGCGGGGTGTTTGGGGCTCCAGGACGGGGCCCGGCGGCGTGAGGCAGGGCCAAGCGGCTCCCAGCCGGCCCCGGAGGGCTCCCCGGTGCCGCTCGCAGCGCAGGGAGGCGAGCAGCCCGGCTCGAGTCACTTTTTTTTTATTAGAAATAAAACTTCGGCGGCCCGCAGCCGGCCGTTCCGTTTTCGTCAACAGCCCTTAGTCACCGCGGGTGATTCACGTTTCCTGCCACCAAACTTGTTTGCGTTCAAAAAAGCGCCCGGGACCGCCGCCACACGCGGCTGAAGGGCGGCGGGGAGCGCCCCGAGCCCCCCGCGCTCCGCCCCGCGCCTGTCGCGAGCGGAGCTGTCACGACAGCGGGAGCCGCTCTCCTCTCCCTCGCTCTTTTCCGCGAGTTTCGGGCTCCCCCTCCCCGACACACACACACACACACACACAAAACCCAACAGCCCGGCCCCGGGGCACCCACCTGGGCTGAGGCGGCGGCGGCGGCGGGCGGCGCGGGGCGCGGCGGGCCATGGAGCGGGCGGAGCGGCGCGGAGCCTCCGCGGGAGGAGCGGCGGCGGCGGGGCCCTGCTCGCGGGCTGGCGCCGCGGAGCCCCGGCGGGCGGGCAGGGAAGGAGGGAGGGAGGCGGCAGGGAGGGCAGGCAGGAGGCAGGCAGGGAAGGGAGGGAGGCAGGCAGGAGGCAGGCAGCCGCCCCGCCCCGCCCTGCGCCGCCGCCGCGCACAGCCCGCCCCGGAACGGGGCACCCCCGGGCGAGGCCTTCCTCCTCCTCCTCCTCTCCTTCTCCTCCTCCTCCTCTTGTTGCCCTGCCGCTCGGCCGAGTGTTGAGCCCCCTCCCCGGCTGTGAGGGCTGTAGGGACGCGGGGTGTCCCCGCACGGAGCTCCGCGCTCCCAACTTTCTGCCCGCTCCGGCCGAGTGCCGCCCCCCGCGCAGCGCCGCCAGCAGCGGGGTGCCCACAGCGGGGAGGGGGAGAGAGGGAAGGAAAAGAGAGCAAAACGGAATAAAAAAGGACAAAATAGAATGAAATGAAAGAGAACAAAATAGAATGAAATGAAAGAGAACAAAATAGAATAAAATGAAAGAACAAAATAGAATAAAATACGAAATAAAATATAAAATAAAATAAAACTAAATAAAATAGAACTAAATGAAATAAAACAAAGTAAAATAAACAAAGTAAAATAAAAATAAAACAACATCAACAAGCCTCTGTCAGGAGCCCACACCAAGCCATGCTGCTGCGCCCGGCCTGCACACAAGCACAGCTTTTCCCCCTCTCCTCTATCAAAGCAGAGAGGAGTCAGTCCCAGGGCACCAGGATGCTCAAAGCCAGCCCGGGATGAAGCCCCCGGCCCCAAACAGCCCCACAAACCCCTTGCAGCCCCACACACCCCACAGAGCCCTCACAGCCCCGCTCCCTGCCGCTGAGGCAGCCTCGAGTGTGGCACCGGGCAAGGCCTGGGCCCGCGACACCTCAGCGCCATGAGCTGACGGGGCGATGTGGCACACAACCAGCCTCAGGCCCCATCAAACACTTTTTGGGTCCCCCAGAACTTGATGCACACACAACACCTGCCGTTGTGCTGTCTCCAAGCCACACACCGCTACCGGCCCCACAACCTCTCTGCCCCAAAAGCTCCCACACCGTTCTCTGTACCGCAGTGGCGGTTCCCTCCCGCTGTTTCAGCCTGGCCTCGGCATTTTCCCCCGCTGTCCGAGTGATGCCGACGGCTCCTTCGCACGCACGCAGCTGAGCCCGAAGCCAGCACGCTCCCCAGGCAGGCGCGTGGTTTGTTTGCGGGCGTCAGGGGCTGGGAGACAATGGCCCCATTAGTTACGCTGCTAAAGAGCCGCACGAGAAGCCAAGACAAAGGACCCAATTTGCTGACAAGTTGTGATCTGATGGTAAATGGGATGCGATACGGATTGCCTCCCACACTAAAGTGTTTTCGTGTCAGATAACAAATTTATTAATGGGATTTTTTTCAGGTCACAAAAATGTGACCCCACCCTCTTATGAATATTTAATAAGGGACTAAGGGCATCTTTTCCAAGACCCTAAATCTGCCAGAAACAGCCCAGATGAATCAGACACGCCGGGCTCTGGAAGCAGCAGGCCCCCGGCAGGTCAGCAGGCAGAGGGCACGGGCGCCACGGCCCTGCGTGTGCATTACGTGGGTGCACGGGGAGCAAACAAACACGCACACCCTCCAACACTCGGGACGTTTAATAATAGCACAAACAGGTAACGCATGCCATGAGCTCGTAATAATTACTGCTTGCGCTAAGAGAATCCCTCCTGTGCCGGACTTCAAAGCAATCCCAAGCAACCCCGGCTGCTCTGGGGAATGCATCAGCAATACGCAGGCTTGCACTTTTTGGTGGCATCTCTCACAGACCACCTCCTATGCCCCAGTTCGGGTGAGAAGGGCAGCCCTGTGGCCACGCCACCCACCAGCACAGAAAGCTGCTGAGCTGTTTGCTTTTCCTCAGCATGGCCCTCTCACTGCCCACTGAGCCCGTGCTCTCCTTCTGCCCTCATTGCCAACCTCATGCCTGCGGAGTGAGCTCCATCTCGGGACATTTCTAACCACCATGGGGCTGTGTGAAGCTCAGGATGCTGCTCTAGGCACTCGTTCCCCTTCCCGGGGCAAAGAGCAGCGTGACGTGGCGCTGCCAGAGAGGAGCAGAAGCACGGCCCCGGCTCTGGCACCGCCAGCGCTCCCCAGCCTTGGGCGAGTCACCCAGGGCATTTGTTTTCCGAAACATCTGCTCCGTCCTGCGTGCCCTGCTTTCTGAGAAGTGCTTGCAACATCCCTGGCCAAGCACTGCCCGCACGCTCACCATCTCAAAGGCAGGCGACGGCCTCCTCCCGACCTGCAGAACGGGGAGAACCCTGCTCGTTTGGGGATCTTCTCTAGGCCAATATTTGCAAAACACTCAGAAGCTGAAAGGTGCTGCCTAAGCACTGAACGCTGGCCACAGAGCCTGCGAGCAGTATTTTTAAAGCATTTTATGCCCTTTCATATAAAAGCTTCTTACCTGCAAGCTCAGCCAACATCTGCTGTGGGCTAAAAACTTCTGTCTATTCCCTTAGTAACGGAGATGGTAGCACTAAGTAGGGTCACCAAGAAATATAACGCAGTTCTCAGCCAGCAAAATATTTTAAAAGAGCAAGAAGGACCATAAACTCCCACTTTAATTCCATTCAATTATGGAGAGCCATCACAGACAGAGACAATCAGATCTGACAAGGATGTTCCAAACAGAAGACATCCACCGACACATTAAAAACAACAGGCAAGGAGCGTGGCGGCTCCTGGGCTCTGCAAGATCTGATTCGAGTCAAGTGGCAGCATCAACACCTAGATTAAAAAAAAAATCACTGTGTATAGCACGGATATGAGGCTCCGAGGTCCGAGCCAGCGCAGCAGGTTAGGATTGCTGCTGAAGATGAGCGTGGCAGAAGAAATGGCTGTGCTGTGCCGCTGCCTCCGTGCACGCCTCCTTCGCGGACTGCCACCGGCACCCAGCCCCGCGGAACTGCATGCGGGCTGCAAACGCAGGCAGGGAGGGGTGGCCGGTTTGAAAGCCAGCTGCTGTTTGCAGTTAGAAGGGAAAAAAAGGCGTCTCGGATACTATTCCCACTGCTGGATCCCCAGGCCCATTTTTGTGGGGTTAAATCACATTTTCCTGTTTTCAGACTGCTGCATTTTCCCTTGCTGCTGTTTGAAAGACCTACGAAAACAAATGGGGAAAACAACTGACTAAACAGGAAACAGTGAAACTTATTATCCACAAAGTGCTGAGAAAAAGTACTAAGTAAACATTTTTTTTTTTTGGGTCGTTTTTATTAATCTTAGCTAACACCCTCATGGTAACATATTTTCAGGCAGAAAAGTGAATTTTAGGCTGGCGGTGTCTCTGCCAGAAGAGAACACCAAAGCAATTAACATTTCAGAAATGTTTGTGTCTGTTGCACTTCTTTTTCATGTGAAACTGTCATTTTCCTTATTGCCCTGCAGATCCTGCACGAAGAAGGCTCTTTAAATCCCCTCAGCATTGTACAATGGTTTGAATTTCACTTCGTGGCATGCTTTAAATTACCATTCACATCTTCATTTAATGCATCATTTTATAATGCCAGTGTTACTAGTTAATTTATATATACACAGCAGGATGTGTCAACATTCAGGTGAGTTATGAATATGATTGTGCAGGAGTTATGGAAGGCATTTCTGCAAAATTATGGTTCCCTCTAAACATAAAAATATTAATAATGAATCAAACATCACAGGTAAACAACAAATTTTATATAATTGCACCCCCCCCATGCTTCGAGATAAATAAATAAATAAAAATGGCAACATTTTCGCTCTGCATTCATATTTGATTGATCTTAATAAATTGCCATCTCCTTTCCTAATAAACTGTAATCTCTTGTTTCCGCCACAAAGTAAAATTTATTAGCACACTCTTCTACCAGCAGGTCTGCATCACTCACAGCACAGTCTGCAAATTGTTCCAAGTACGCATGGGCATTATTCATAAATTATTTTTGTGCCCCAAAGTACACAATATATTGAAAGGCAATCACCGCTAACTGTTCTCTGTTACTTTCCTTAATTACGTGAGATAGCATTTATGTCACGTACGGTAGAGGAAATGCCGCAGTTTCCATTAAAACTCCATTTTTTTGCCATGGGTTGAAACACAGCGCTCACACAGCGAAAACCACAGATGCCTTCCGAGGAGAGGAAATACTCGAGGTGCTATCTGGTAGGAGATGGCAACACCTCTGCGTTAAAAGAGCAACCACTGTATACCAAAATAACCTGCTGGGCATGACAACAGTTGCGGCTCCAAGAGGAAAAGTAGGTGTTTTGTCATGATGTTAAAGTTGCCATGGTAAGAAAAGAAACAGAATGAAACATCAACAAAACAAACGTCAATCACGCGCCTTCGCCCGTGGAGCATTAACTCGTCGGCTCCTGGCCACGCCAAAATCATCGCGCCCTGTGCTCCCGGGTGCCCTCCCTGGGCTGGGCAGGGACAGCGGGTGACAGGAGGGGACATGTGTGCTGCCTGGCCCCACAGCCAGGGGATTGGGGGTTCTTCATCTCCTCTGACAGCCACCACAAGAGAACATCTCTGCAACACCAGGCCGGCAGCGAGGCACGCGCACACCCCTGTGCACACCCCTGTGCCATCGTGGCGTTGCAGTACAAAGGGTCTGAGGAAATTTGGGTCCTTTGACGTGACAGCACCCATCAGCCCACTGCACGGTGTACTCACACGCAGCCTACGAGTGTTGAACTGTGTACTCCGGCCTCTTGGTGAGAACAACCCGGAGTACCGCCGGGCATCTTGCCGTTTTTCACTCCCTCTGTTGGGAACGCACGGCAGCGTATTTTCAATAAAACACCTCTTTAGCAGTAATGGGCCACTGTGCTCGTTTCAGTGGTCCCCAAGGTTTCATGACACAGTGTATTTAGCTGGCTCATAGTCCTAGTTTTCCTCCAACATTAAAAGATATATACATATATATATATATATATATATATGTTAAGAATTTTTAAAGAAGGCAGCTAAGGGAAGAGCTAAGGGTAGGCAGACAAGCCCCTCAAGATGACTGCTGGTCGCCATACGGACTGGAGACCTCCTGAACCACCCTGCACAGCACGGTGCCGCGATCTGTCACCTATTCCCAAATAACCAATATTCGAGGACAGAACATGTATCAGGACATCCTCCTGTCACCATCCTTTTCTCCTCCCGAGCCACAAGAAGAAGGATGAGCCTGCAAAGCAGCGGGTGCCCGAGCCAGGAGGGATGTGGAAACGAAGGGAACCGGGTTCATGAGCCCCAGCAAAGAGAGGAATTTGTCAGGGGTCCCTCAAACAGATTTGCATTTGCATAGGAAGAGAAAGCGATTCCCCAAAAATCCATCTCTGCAAGCAAAGCTGTGCTGTTTGTGCCGGGTACAGGGACAACAACGCGCTGGCACCGAACACGGCCACTTCTGGGGTGGCTGACGGCAGCGGCTGCGCCACGCGGGGCTCCGAAGGAATGCAGGACACCTGAGGCACCAAATCCTTCCCTCAAATGAAATTGCAGGGTGATTAAGCAGAGAGAATGTAACTATCCAAACTGTAATTTGGCCGGCACAATGGATCTAACACCCTTATTCTTGGGAGGAAAAAAAAAAAAAAAAAAAGTACTGTATTTGAAGTTCAAAATCTAATTAACTATTTGAGAAAAAGAATTCTGTTTTAAAAAGAAAATTCCTAACAATATAAAGAGAATTAGTGCCAAAGTTTTTGAAGAACCACATAAAACGGTATGAAAAACGTATGATATTGTAATAATGGGAATGACTGGATTTGCTCAAACGTTCCTTATACCTCATAATACAAGAATAAAATACAGTGTAAATCCTTCTATCTACATAAGTTCCCCGTACAGAAAAATCTCTCCTTTAATAGGTTTACACCTTTAACATGTATTAGTTTGGAAAAGTCCTAGGGTATAATTACACATCTCGGCTTGGCACATTAATAGCTGCTCCCTTCGTTTACTGATTTCTTTTACTGGTCAATTTGCTGGTTTACTGCGTGCTCTCGTTGCTGTGTTTCGCAGCAGAGTCGAGCTGCCAAGCGGGATGGGACCGAGCTGGCACGGGCTGGGCACGGCCCTGGGGACACCGAGGCTGTCCCAGAGCCATCAGCACGCAGGATGCCCCTCGGGGACGTGCCACTTGCAGGGCAGGTTGCGGAGGAAAGGAAGCGGCGCTGCCCTTGCTTCCTCTGCAATCCGGGCAGAAATAACGCCCTCCGAGCCAAGCAGAAGGCCAGGCGAGCAGGGCATCGCCGGGGCTTCCTGCCACCTTGCCGAGCACGGCTCCCTCGAGGCCGGCGTGGCCACCGCGTGCCCTGCAGAGCCGGGCTGGCTGCTGTGCCTGGCCCCGCTCCCTCCTCCGGGCGTCCCGAGGCTGCCCCTTTGTCCCCGTGCCCAGAGGCGTCGCTCGGTTCCTCCTTTCCTCCAGGCCTTCCCGCTTGGCCTTGCCCCAGAGCTACATCCCCATCGCTCCTCCTGCACACCCCATCCTTCCCGCTGTCCCCACGTGCTGTCCCTGCCACCAAGTGCCACGGCTGGCCCACCTCCCCTCCCCGTCCCTGCCCACGGAGCAGGCTGGAAGGTACAAAAACCTCAGCTCCCAGCCCTTGCTCCACCGCACACCATCAAGAGGAGTAAAAGAGATGCCCTCCCTCATCTGCCACCCGCTCCCTGTGGGTTCCCTTCGCATCCCAGCGCCAGGCTCGGAGGGGAGGCTGGCGTTCGCAAAGCCCCCGTCCAGCTTTTACGGGTTTTTCAGCAGTTTTAAGAGGGTTTTCTTGTGTTAGAGCGGAGCCATTCATTTAATGGCTTTTCAGCACTGCCATTATAAACCAGAACTTCTCAGGTGTTTATTACTCAGCTTTAAAAATTGGCTCTATGCTGAAATTTGGCAAACAAAGTGTCAGCCTAGGAGAAAATTTTATTTTTTGCCAATTTTGTGCTTTAAAAAAAAATAATAAATGACCCCGTTTTGGCCTCCATAAAAACGCTGCTTTTGCTGCCTCTGTGACACTGGTGAAGTAACAAGTCAATATTGCAATCCTGCCAGCAGAGCTGCCGTGATTTAATGCCTAAAATTGCTTTGAAGGTGAAGAGTGCTATTGAACTGCTAATTATTAACTATTATTACTGATCCTGCCACACAACAAGGATGCGAAGAGAAAACAAAGGGAGCACGAATCGTCTCTGGAAAAGCAAGGCAGAAAGGGAGCGAGGGTCTGGTGCTGACAGGGACGAGCCTCGGCTCCGCGAAGGCGGCAACACGACCCGATACAGAAATATTGTTCATTTTCCAGGCCGGCATTTCAAACACAACAAAAATACCAACGGCACCACAGAGCTTGCTCCATGCCTAGGATCCAAACCAGCTTTAAGCCCAGCTGAAGGGGAGCTCAGCAGGGACCTCACGCTGTGCAGCCGCAGCCAGGAGAAAGCTGGCCGTGGATTCCGGCAGGACAAAGCCTTGAGGGTGCTGAGGAGGGTGACAGGGGCAGCACGGGGCACCCTTCTTCCCTTACCTTCTTAAGGGATTGAGGTTTCAGAGAGGATATCATGCTGGGAGTGCTCCTTCCTCCCAGTAAGGGCTGAGGGCAGAGCCCCGGCAGGCTCCCACCCGGGCAGTGCCCCCCGGTGGGGCGGTGTCCGAGCAGCCCACCCAGGGCACCGGGGCCGCTTCCCAACACAGCAAAAAAGAGAAAACAATTTATCTTTCTGGCAACTTTCTGCTTGTCTAAGTGGCAGCTATTTAAATACAATTAACAAGCAAATGATTTTAAAATTACAATACATTTAATAAGGCAGCATCACAAACAATTTGCATCTCATTAAAGGGCTCCAAGCAGCAGGAGCAGCCTCCCCAACGGGCTGCACGTCACGGGGGAAATCCAGACCCCGGGGACAGCTCCGGCCATGGGCCAGGGGCCAGGGGGTGATGGCAAGGAGGAGCAGCTCGGCCACGGCTCCCTGGGTAAGGAAGGATGCCACGAGCCAAAGCCTTGATGGAAGTGGGTGTAAAACGAGGAAGGAAGGAAGGAAAAGGGTGGGTGTGTGTGTGTGCGCATGTGGGATGGGCACGTTTTAACATACATTGGTGAACAAAGAGTTTAAAGAAATTTCAAGCTATTTGCTCAGCTATATGTGTCAGTTGGAGTTTATAGATTGTGCCGCCACAAATCTTCCGAGATTGCTGCTGGGTTTGGACGCACACGAATTCCCAGGAACCTCTCGTACAACAGTCACATACCAGGCGTGCAGCAGGAAAACACACAAATAAGAGATTTAAAAGCTTCCAACCTGCTTTCACCCTCTGTGATCTCCTGTGGTGGACACATTTCACCTGGAGGACGCAGCAGCACTTCCCAGGTCACCCCTCACCTCCCCACGTCCCTTTGGCTCCCTTCAGAGACCTGCTGGGTGTGCAGGGGATGTGGTGCTCTCCGAACGGGGTTACACGGGGAGTGCTGTGCTGAGAGCCTCCTCCTGGTCCCATCCGGCAGTGGGACGCAGACACAGCTTCGTGCAGGTGTGGGCAAGAGCCAGAAGCCTTTATGTCGATGTAGGGAAGGCAGCTGTGCCATAGGGGAGGGCTCCTCCTGTTCTGCCCATGGGGGAGAGGGATCGGGCACAGCTGGGGGAAAGCCGGCAGGAGGGATGCGGTACACGAGGGCTGTGCTCATAAACTCCTAGGCCAACGAGGCAGGCAGCTGGCCAGCTGGAATTTCAGCCATCAGGAGGAGGTGACTTTCATGAGAGGTTGTCCCTAAAAGAGTCCCTTTGAGTCCCTTTTCACAATCCGCATGAAATGCTGGCACCTTCTGCTAGCAACACACGCCCCGACCCCACCTTCAATCCCAAAGCTTGCTCCAAGGCACTTTGTAAACTGAAAAAGCGCAGTCAGTGCTTGCTCTCAAATTCAGCACGGGTTTTGCTACGACCTTTTACTTTCTGTTCCTGAAATCCAACAGCCTCTGGAGCTGCGTGTGACAGTTGTTTAATGCTGCGCAGCACCGTTATATACAACACTGGCAGGAGAGAGCGAGAAAATAGTTTACAATTGAATCTGCAGAGGAAATTTGGGTAAGTTCAATGTAATTATCCATTTGGAAGCTGGCCAAGGGCCGGGACTACTCAAAGCCACGAGGGCGGCTGCAACGAGTGACCAGCTTTGCTTGTCCCTTGAAAGGCAGCACCTCCAAACTGCCCCGTGGGCTCCCGCGTGCGCTTCATCGGGTCAAAGCTCTGATGTTTTTGGGGAGAAACCTGCAGTCCTGCTGGTGCTGGCACTGCTGGGAGACCTGACAAGGCTACCAGCAGTGGCACAGCCCTCCGATCTCGGTGCCACACACCCCGAAGGCTGGGGACCACCCCTGGCATTCCCGAAGATGCCAACCATGCCTGACACAGGCACCAGGGCTCTTCTTCGTTTTATCAGAACAGAATCCTATCGAAATTGTAAGCGTTACGGTCTAAACAAAAACAAAATAGTCACTGCTGTTTTAGTAACCAGACTTGCAGCTTCCCTCACGTATGCACGCTTTTTACAAATCTTTTTAGCAGGACCCGGTCCGTGTTTGCCAGCATGCTATCTCCGCGAACCTGGATCTGAAGACAAGCGTCTAAGCACAACAACGATCACTTTCTATGAATTACTGAACATGTGTAATTCATTTATCTGTAATATTGTGCTAAACTCAGCTCCAATTAAACAAATGAAAACACCTGCTTAGCACACATAGATCTTTCCATACCTCAGGGGAAGACCCATCAGTGCGCTCTGTAGTACAATCTGGCTCGTGACACTACACTAACAATGCAGAGCTGGGATTTCTTTTAATTTTTTTCTTTAAATGTACATAGGCAGGGAGATAAAAAAAAATACAGTGAGATTTTGAGGGAGGAATAATTTTTTTTTTAATATTTCTATCTTCAGCATGTGCAGCCCTGCACTGTTCAGCCACCCATCGGGGGCTTCTCACGGTGCTGGGCTGAATGATCAGACCCGAGGGCACACATCAGAATAAAATGACCTTAAAATTCACGTAACTGGCCCCAGACCTGATGATATTACAAAACGGGGGTGCTGTGGGCATGGCTGGGTGGTTTGGGAGCTGAAGGTGCTCCGCTGAGCGCAGCAGTCACTGCCAGGAGAGCCTGCTGGATCCCCACCCTGCTTCATTTCCCATTCCTTCCTTACCTGCCCGCAGACACTGTGCTGTCAGCCAGCTCCCCGTGAGGACACGGGCAATTATCCCTCCTCTCCTGCACCTCAGCACGGCCCCGTACCAATTGCTCCACCCTGAACTGCTCACACATGAGCCATCTGCAACACCTCTGCTGCTCTAACTGCTCTGGCTGGAGAGGCACGTTAGGAAATTCAATTTCCTGGCGTTTGCAGGTAGAAGCACTGTGGTGGCAAAGCGCAGAAGTGAAAGCAAGGGCATCCTACAGGTGTGTGGCGAAAGCAGTCAGAAATAAAAAGCACCCCCATGACTGCTGTATCATCCCATCCCAGGCCTAAGGCTCCTCATGGCTTTTTCTTTTTGCCTTTTTCAGCAAAATCAAAGTTAAAAACCGAAAGTGCTTTTGGGGTTGGTTTTGTTTTTCTTTCCCTCCTTTTATTTTTTTTAAGGCAGGGTGGTCCCCTCCGCTCCCTCCTGCCGAATTAGCAACAAACCAACAAAACAATTTTGCAGCTGTCACTGCTGCTCTGATGTGTCCACTGTGGGGCTCTCCCAGAAGAACTCGTTCTGTTTTTCTTCGCAGTAGACACAGCTGAGCGGAGGACTCGAAATGAGCAGGCTTTCCAAGCAACAAGCGCAAGGAAAAAATAACAGCGATGGAAGCCATAAACATACCTTCCCCTGGAGGGTCAGCTGTGCGCAACGGGACTTAAAAATACCTTGGCTATGTTCGGTGCTATGCTAATGCTCCTGGTCCCCGAGAAATCCTCAATATTTGGGGGCTGCTTTCCTGACACCGCAGCCTCAGGGTCTGCCCGGGGTGGGTTTGGGGCACGGAAATTGTTCCCATCACTACCTTAGGGTGAAATCAGCACGGTCAGCTTTTGCCGTACGGTAACTCTACGGATTTTCTGCTCAACGAGGCCGCTTGAGGGTTAGCAGTTGCCCGCCAGGAGGTACTCGCTGTGTGCAAATCAATTTGGGCAGCACCCGGGACGGCTGTCAAACAGGAAGGCAACCAGCGCCACCACAGCCTTCTCCCTCCTCGTTTTAATTCTTTCACAGAATATTTCTACCACTTTTGCTGATGAAGAATAACCCATCTGATGGCCCTCCTCTCGTTTCAAACGCTTATCCAATCTGCGAGGTGTAACGCCACCCAGGGAGGTCAGGATTCGCAGGAGCCCAACAATGCTCCCTCAAGTGCTGCTGCTGGTGGCACAGTGGCGAGTCGCGACGGAGGGTGAGAAATCTGAAATTTAAATAAACTGCTTAAAACCTGCAGGCACGGGGAGAGATGCGGGAGACCCAGCGACATGGGACAATCTTTTAACCCAATCAACAAAGTGCTCATTGTTCCAGCCTGAGACAAGTAACGCAGCAATAAATATTGAGCCAAGGAAGTTAACCTGTACCCACAGCCTTTGAATAAACACTGAAGTTAAAAGTAAAATCAATGCGAGGCCTTTGGCTCTTGCCAACTCCTGCTTTACTTATTCTTGCTCGGCCTCGTTTTTACTTTTGGGGATTTTCTTTGCCTTCCCTCGCGTTATTCACACTTTCCTTTTACACCTCCTTATCACACGGCAAAAGGACAAACAAAAGGAGCCGCCAGCACCCAGCCCCACAGCACAAGTGGCCGCTGCCGGCCCTCCTGGGGGCAGACCAACGGGGAAAGGGGCCGAGGCAGCCCCCGGCCCCAAACGCTCCCATCAGCTCCTGCCTCTCCTCCAGGGCTTTATCCCCAGCCAGCGAGGCCGGTTTCCACGGAGCGTATTAATTCGAGTTCGCTTTCAAATCACACTTTATTCATTTGAGCATTATTATATTCCGCGGAACCGGGCGTGAGCATCATGCAAAAGGTATTCTGGTCCGCAGCGGTGCATACAGCTGTGTAGGCAGAGGAATATTTGTTTTCCAAGTAATTTGTGCACATTCACAAAATTACAGCTGTCTGCAGTTCTCCTGAAATATCTGCCCTGCTGTTTACAAGCCATAAAATATAATCTGTCTTTTGTAGAGCTCCAATTGGTAAATTT
Organism: Anas acuta; assembly: GCF_963932015.1. Classification (NCBI taxonomy): domain Eukaryota; kingdom Metazoa; phylum Chordata; class Aves; order Anseriformes; family Anatidae; genus Anas; species Anas acuta. Next base: position 4,735,266 of record NC_088989.1, on the reverse strand, counting down.
GGAAATATATATATATATATAAAAGTGCATGTTTTTTTTTTTTTTTTTACACTTGGGTTGGCTACTTCCCGTTACAGGCTGTTGGTAAGCCTGGAGAACACCAGCACTAAACTGAGGAGCTGCTGCCCTGAGACATGAGCGGGCACAGAAGAAAGACTTCAGGAAACAAGGACCCAAAGCACAACCCAGCTTCAGGCACCAGGCTGCTGCTTTGGCCCCAAGAGCTCACAGGGGGATGAGGCTGGGGGCTCAGCAATTCACAGCACAGCCACCCTGCAGTAACACCAACAGGAGCTGTGTGATGGAGTTTGTGCTGTGGCTACAGACCATCAGGCTGGGTCGGCTGCTGGCATCTCCTGGCACACTTATCTGAGCTACTGGGAGACAAAATGCTCCTTTCGAGTCTTTTTTATTTATCGCCAGGGAAAGGTGAGAAGTTTCACACAGGTGTTTCTGATTTTTGCCTCTTGCTTGAGGACTGTGTGGATGCACCTTCCACACAGGACAACTGACTGTGCCTCGATCCTCAAAATACGAATTGGAAACATGAGCTGTCCTTCTCTCTCTGAGTTGGAACAGCTGCCAACAACCAGAAGCAGCCCCTGAAGCCCCCTGCCCCAGCACAAACCAGGAACATCACTTGGGCCCAAGATCTCGGTGAGCAGCCAGTGCACAGAAACAAACATCCCACCAAGAAGTCACCGTGGGGCTGCTCGCTGCCGCTGTACAAACCAGAACGGATCCCGCTGGTGCTAGTGGAGTGACTTTGGTGCACCACCAGACGCAGGAAACCAAACCCAGCTCCGCGGGATGCCTCGGCTCCAGCGCACACCCTGGTGGCTGTCACTTAAACCTGGGACAAATCCGGCCCCAGCTGCTCCCAGCGCCGCAACACATCAAAGAGGTCCGCCCGGCTGCACAGCTACGTAGCAAAAGGCTTGAAATTGAGATATGCCACTCAGGTTAATAACTTAAACCACAGCAAGGTATTATGTGAATCCCTACTGCTCAGAAAGTACAAGCCGTAAGTGACAGGCCTGGCAAGAAAGGTTTCATAACCACACAGACCACGTTAGAAATCCTCCATCAGCGTGCCTCGCCGCATTACTTACATGCTGGCATCGGGCATGATCTATGGAGCTGCAACAGGACTCTGGTGACGTCAGGCTATCGAGGACGCTTTTCCAAGCGGCCACTGGGACCGAGCTCCAGCATCCGTGACCTCAGCAGCTCCAGCGCGGGCACCCCGGGCTCCCTGCACCCAGGGGGCAGCCCCAGCGCCTCCTGACGTCCTCCTGGCCGTCCCCTGCCTCCCCTCTCCACGCAATTTCCCAAGTTTGTCAGCTAGACATGCTAAAGCCAGGATGTAGATTTTCCAATTAGTCTCTGTTTAAACATCTGTTGGTAGACTGCATTTAACATTAGTTATTTGAGCAAAGCACAATTTGATTAGGCTGTCTGAAACGGAGCCAAAGTCTGCAAAATAATAGCTCAATTAAATTTTGTTTTGCTTTCATTTGTCTTATACTTTCCTGAGTGTGATACAGTTGCATATAATCAAGTAAACTAATTCCTTTCAAAATGAGAGATTTCGGTGCCTTTCCCATCTTCTCTCAAAGTTTATTTAATAATCTATTCCATCTTCTCTATGCTTCATCGAACTTCATCTTGACGCAGAGTACATTTCTTTCTTGTGCCTTCAGTCTACTTCCATTTTCTAGGCTTTCACTGAACTCGGATTACGCACCATTAATGTTCCACCTTAACCAGATTAGTAATTTATAAAAGGCAGATTACATTTACTGGGAATATAAAAACATTTCAGCAATGCAACAGTTTTTCCTTTGCACACACCACAAAGTATTCTGCCAACCTGACTGCACAGCTGTAAAACTGTCAAGCTCCACAGCCAAATTCAAAGGCATTCCCAATTGTTTCACTGGTTTTAGTTTCTAAGTTTCTGCTTATTCTGATATGTTGCACTTGTTGCCCTGAAACTTCAATATTAGCTCTAGAGATTTAAACACATGAGGCAAACAGCTGCTCTCCTCTGCTCGCACAAGCTAGATCAAAATGCCTTCTTCTCTGTCTCCCTTGCTCTTTTTTTTTTTTTTTTTTTTAAGCAAATTGCTATAACTCAAGTATTTCTGGCAAAGTTGACGGTCTCAGGGCAAAATTCTGCTCTGTGATCATCGCTGCAGATTTCTCCAGCGCATCCACCTCTGGGCTGGTGCACAAGGAGCACCCGAGAGCCTCACCACACTGACTAAGGAAACTGCTGCAAGGATTAAAATGAAAAAAAAAGTCACAGCAGTTTAAGCTATGTAGATGTGCGTATGATTTAAATTTCAACATTAAACATTTAAACACACTTGTGTTACAATGAAAAAAAAAAAGTATGCATTCTTTGGGAGAAGAGCTTCTTTTAACCTAGAAGAGTGTTGATACGCGGTACTTTTTCCTTCCCGTTTTTTCAACATACTTGTTGCCAAGTGTGAACACAAAGGGACAAGCTGAAATAGGTGTCTGGCAGGCTCTTCCCCGCGCGATGCTGAGAGCCACCAGCCCTGCTGCTGTCGTTCAGCCCCGTCGCCTCCAGGCAGCCCGAGCGCAGCCCCGCGGCCGAGGCAGCCTTAGGCGTGAAGGCTGCTCCGGTCCGGGCGAGTTCAAAATGGGATACGTCCTCTTTCAAATGTAGAGAGCGACTAAATATGACAACCATCTGATGTATGAAAATTATTCACAACCAAAAACAGACAGTCTGGAAATAGCTGGGATGACTTCATTTAGACAGAATTACCCGAATCTGTTTCTAATATACACAGTACACATAATAAATTTTTACAATATGACAAGGAAAACAAACTTAATAAAAGTTCCTGATCTTTTGTTACACAAGCAAGCTATGGCCATGATATGTTTATAATATTTTGCCCATGATCTCACAGCTCAGAAACAAAAGCTAAGCAACGCACCAAACAGTCCCTAGGTATGACTTCACCTCCCCGCGACCGTAATTACACGGATGCGCACACTGCCCCAGCCTTCCTCCTCCCACCGCCATCGCCGCGGCCGCCTTCGACAACTCCTTGCAGTGCTGCTTTTGACTAATCGTTTCCTTCTCTCCTTCTCGCAGGCACCATTTGACTTGGGAAGCTGCAGATTTCTATTACGAGAGTTTGTTTTTTCCAATTACACCAGGACTCATCTGAACGGTAAGAGATTTTTAGCCTGTTTCCTTCACTCCTGGTTATTTGACAAGTGCTTGAAAACCCTGTTATAAACAATATCTGCAGGAAAACAGATGATGTCTTACGATCACAGAAGGTAATTTTTTCAAGAAGCAAACTTTTTGAGCATTTCCCAGATGCACCGCGTCAATCTTGCTGCGTTCTCCTATCTCAGCTGGTTTCCCAGCCCGGGCACGGTGCCAGGCGGGCCGGACTGCCCCTGGTTGTCACTTCTGTTCGATGGCACTTGCACCCACTGCTGTTATTCCAGGCTTCAGGAAATTTTCTAACCGCTGGACAGGCTCCAGTGCTGCGCACTAATAAGTTGCAGATTGGAGAGCTCGGAGGGCGCGCGCCCGTGTGTGTGTGTGTGTGTGTGTCAGAGCAGTGCCACGGTTTGTAGGAGGAGGGGGAAAAAAAAAAACAACAGTAGTTCAAAAATGCTGCCTACTCAAATTGACAGAAAAGTGACCTCTGCACTTCATCAGAAATTCCTGCAGACTTACAAAATAAAGGAGTTTGCTTTTATCACACACAGTAAGACTCATATGGAAAAATGGAAACACTACATCACTTGACCTCAGGATGCCCCCTTTTCAGCCACAGATGAACATTATGTATAAAAATTGTAAATCAATTTGAGATGTATTAAAAGAGATTCTCTTTTTCTGTATTAAAGGTAATACCTTTTAATCTCTAGATTTATTTTGTAATGTAGGCTAAATGAGGAAGACTTAATTTCTGTAACTGAGTTTTGTTACTCTTAAAGTCTATTTAGCATCTCTGCGTGGTGTTCACATAATTTCCTACACTTTGCTTGCATCAGGAAATAATGAGCAAGCATCACTTACCCAACACTGAGTCACAAATATTTGCCTACATTAGCAGAGCATTAAGAGCCATTTCAAACAACCTAAGGAAACTGTGTTAGCCTTTAAACTGTGATTCACTACTTAGAGAAATTAAGAAACTTTCCTCTTTTAAAGGCAAAAATCAGCTGTGCAAGCTCCTTGCAATATCATTAGGTCCTCGAGCAGACTTTCCTCTCCGAGATCCCAACACAATAGATTTCTTCACTTAATGAAATTACTTTTGAAATTTTCCTACACTCAGTGTTGGGTACTTTGAAATTTCAATCTTTTCACATCCTTGAACTCTCATCAACATTTTTTTCCAGACTGTGTCAATAAAATTGATTACTTGCAGTTCTGAATTCTGTTCTGCACATGGAAATAAAACAATTTGTTTTAAAGTATTTTCTGAAGAAAGCAGAACTTGGCAATCAGATCTACTAGATCAAAAAAGACACACCGGGGGAAGAAAAAAAAAAAAGGCCAAACCAACTAACCGAGCCTTCCCTACAAAAACAGAAAGAAAAAGGAACCTCTCCAGCAAACAAAAGAAAAGCGATGTCCTGATTTTATCACAGCAGCAGTGGCAGCTAAATTCCTGACGTACACATCATCAGCCTCACCGTTGTTCTCCTGATTGATTTATCTCCCGGTCGGCTACGAACGATCTTTTCGGATCATTAATATGTTCATTAATTTGTTATCAATTCCAACTCGCTGTACTTAAACCGCTCTGTACCATGGCTCAAAAGTGCCTTGACAGCTTTGCTGCAATCACGCACGTAAGGACCCCTGACTACACAGTTGTTGAGATGCCTCATACCTACAACCAATCTGTTGCTTTTACAAGTTTAATCTAGGTATTAAGGAGCTGATTGTGGAACCATGTCGATATAACATCTTCAACCCAGCTGTACATCATATAAACCGCTATAGGAGGGGGGCATGCTCCCATGATTCCTAGCCGTAGCGCATACCTTTAACTCCCTGATCTGTAATACTACAAAATACTGCTCTCATTTCTTCCCAAGCACAAGTGGACTACCAGCAAGGGTCCAACAGTGTTATTCCTAATTACCTTTTTTCACTCTTGATCCTGTGGCGCTCATAATTAGTTACCTGGGGCTGCAATCCAATTTGAAGTGATGACAAGAAAGTGATCCATGAAAAAGTAATAAGTTAAATCCAATTTCAGCCTTCCTCTAATTAAATGCACATGGAACTAATGACTCAAACCCTACCATTTCAGTGATAATGGTAATTAGCGAGGTGGGAGTCACTCTCTTTTTTCAACACTGTAGGTGTAAACCACAAGGTAAAATGGCAGGAGCACTCTTAATTACATGTGTCATTTTGTCAGCAATTTACACATTTCTGACCAGTCAGGAATGTTTCATTTGTTTTCCCCTTCCACGATGTGGCTGTAACACCCAGGCCACGCTCAGGCACAGCGAGCCCTCCGACCCGGCAAACTGGTCAGGAATCCCCTTTTTTAAAAGGTAAATTTCTCACGTTAAAGCAGAAATGTGACAGAAAATCATACTGGGGGTGGTCTAGCAGGACAGAAGGCCGGAGGACACCAGCCCCTCTGCAGCACGAGGACGCCGGGCCTACAGGCCCCATGGAGCCTGGCACCACAAGGCCCTGAGGAGCTGCCATGCACCGACCTCAGGCAATCCTCTTGATGTCCTCCTCTGCCTCCTTCTGCACAGTTGTGAGAGGAGAAGAGTCGTATTTGCTCACATTTCTCACACTGCCAGCTCTCACCATGGCTGGTTTCCTAGAAGCCACCGCTTGTTGGAATCGTGTGTTTCCAGGACAATCACAAGCTTCTTTCGAGAAAAACAAGTGTGTCTGTCACCTTTCTGCTCAGGTTGAAAAGCTGGAAAAAATGAATGCTCAGGGTTTTAAAAAAATCCAGAAGGGTGGCAAAAAAAAGGCCTCCAGGTTTCAATGAAAAAAGAAAAAGAAAAAAAAAACCCTTAGCATCAAAATTTTCAAGCTGATCATGTAATTTTGAGGACCTGACTCAGATTTTGTTATGTTTTGGGGTTGATATTAGCACTTCACAGGCATATTCCAAGAACTGACTAATACTTATAATTGGGCTTAGGAGGAAAAATAAAGAGCTAAAGGTCCTCAGCAGAAACCAGCAAAGCTCAGCTCAACTTTGCTTTATTTCTGAAGTCAAAAGGAAGGAGAAAAAAAAAGGGACTCAAGTAAAATTTTCATAGGCGAACTATTTAAGTGCTGCAGAAGTGAAATCTCAACCCAAGTAGAGATGGTGGCAGAATTTCCACTGCCTTGACTGAGGCCAAACTCAGACAAACTCACGTGTTTGTGAAACAGAGATACTCATACAAATACAATAAATATGCTTGCAAATGTTTTTCCCCTTCCAAATCATCTGCTGAGGCATAATTTCTTTACCAGTTGTTAAATTTACTGCTACGTAAAAAGGTACAACGTGCGTAAAACCCGAGGCTGTTCCTGTTCCTTCTGTGCTCCAAGTGAAACAGAGTACCCTTCCCTTCACCTTTCAGTGTGCAGTATATTTCCAAGCGAACACTTTCTAATTTCATAAAAAACAGTAATTGCCCAAAACAACAAGCTACAGCAGATTACCCTGCTCTTGTGATTTTTCCTCTTCCTCTTGTCTATCTCTTGCTCAAGATACTGAAAAGAAATATAGGATATTGCAGCATGCAAATTAAATTCTACAAAAGCCCAGCCAAAAGCCTGCTTTAAAAAGCACCAGTATGCAAAGGCGAAGACAGCTCCGTCCCCTCCGCCTCCCCCAGTCTCACCCTGAAAATCTAAAAGAAACCCAAATTCTTTCCTTGGCCATGACTTAAAGGGAAGATTTATTTTCTGTTTTGTCAACAGAAAACGAAAGTTTCCATCTTAGTAATTTCATTATTTCTTCTCTCCAAACACACACAGGTTACTCTAAAACAACAAATCTCATTTAATCACATAAAAAAGTCAAGTGATCGGTTTCAGTTGCAAGATACTGACTTGGACGTCCTAAATCTGTTTTCAGTCCAGTATCCAACAGCTCAATGCAACACACAACATTTACGTCTTTTAAAAAAATTGTATTTTTAGTATTGCCAAAACACACATGCACTTTTACTTTCTTGGGAGAAAATGTGTCTCTTGATTTGTTTCCAATCTGTGTGTTCCTGCCAACAACTAAAATGCTTGAAGAACGAAAATGAATAATCGTTAAGAGCATCAGCAATTAAAGCTGCAAATTTTAATCAATACATCTATTAATACAAAGACATATTTATCTTGGCCAGGAAAAATGTGCAAATTCTCAAAAACCTAAGCATACCTGGCCTGCTAAATTATTTGTTTTACAGTTTCAAGGAGACCTAACATCTATGGCAAATATATTATCAACTGTGCGTTAGCCTTTTTCCACTTCAAGTGATTTTTGTAGGTTTGATATTTCTTATATTCTTTTCCCAATTGCTGTTACTAAATCCATTCCTTAACTTTCAATTTTCTTTTGTTTGTGTCATCAGGCTGTGAAACTGGAGGTCACTGCCAAATATAAAGCACGGCAGTGTGAGATAGGCTCAAAATGTGAGTCATCGTGTATTTGGAGATTTATTTTTTTTTTTTTTCAACTATCAGCAGAGCACATCTCTACTCCTGTGTCCAAGTTCTTACAACTGAGTATCTCAAAATTTGCTAAAAGCAGGTCTCCAGGTACCGTTATCAAGGTCAAAAGGTCCCGAAGACGATGGTCGGAGCCCATTGTCATGTAAACGCCATTCAAGGCCCCCCGCCCCAGCGAGGCCACGGGATGCCAGCACGTATTTAAGCACCGTGGCTATTTGATCAGCGAATAAAGAGGGAATATAGGAAATTATCCACGAGGCGATAACAGATTAGCTACACAGCTATACTAGATTAATTCTCCACACCTGTTTGTGCCAGTCGGGTTTACATGACAAAGCCTGCCAACCAGCATTAAATGGCCGAGGCCACAACAACAGACGGGGCTCTCCCCACGCCACGCTCCAGCGCCACGGCCCCGCAGGACCCCGGGGCATCTTATCTGGAGAACCGACCCCGGGTGAAGGGCATCCCGTCCCCGGCATCACGTAAACACAGCTCCCCACCACACATGGCATGGAGCTTCTCACTGCTGCTGGCCAAGCATAGGAGACGGCAGAGTTAGGCGATGGCTACGGTGTTCTTGCTATGCACAAAGTCTGTTTGTTGGGAAAAAAATACAGATCTGCTAACTGCTGGGGCTGTCCAGTGAGACCGATATATATTAACGATGTGCAAAGACGGCTTGGTTCATTATTCAAGCAAACTTTTGAAAAACGGGCGCGTTTCCACCACCCTCGGTATTTATTCTACATACTGTCAGAACGGGTATTGCCTCGTCAGCGCGGTGTGATCAGACGTCGGGGCTGTGGGTGTTTGTGTGTGTGCAGTTTTACTCAAAAATCCTAACCCAAGCATCGTGATTTCCTTTCAGTCATACATCGCATTCTACGGATGCACTCGAGGTCTGTTATATTCAAGAGGACTTCCAGTACGTTTAAGACCGCAAAAGCTCCAGGAGTGAGGAGGAAAAAAAAAAAAAAGAAAAAAAAAAAGAAGTCTGGGCAGTCATTTGAATCAGTGAGTGACAGGCTGGGCCAGCTCTCTGTATACATTAATAAATTAGAATTTTAATTGTGTCTCTGACTGCAGGAGCTGCTCCAGTACTTTAATACGTACCAACAATTGGCTATGTTATGGAATCCGCGATGTGGCCTTCACTGTTGACCTCTGCAACACAATTCCCAGTCTGACTACGGAAACTGTTTGGTTTGATCCTTTCAACTTATTTGAATCCTGACAAATAAGCTCACAGCTGAAAGGTCAACACAGTCATATTTCATCCTCTGGAGCTATTCTTAAGACATCTGCACAACAAAGCACTTCTTTTAGTACCTGACACTGGACCTAGCCAGCACAATCTCTCATTAAAAATGTCCCCAGTGGAAGAGTCTATTAAAAGGCATATGGATCAGCTATGGATTTACCAAATAAAATATTTTTGAAAGCATTAATGTAACGGTTTGGATTATGGCACTCTACACTGCCAATAAAACGTATATTTGCCCAATGACAAAATGCTTCATACTTTCCAAAAGAATAATAGCTCAGCTATAAAGTGTGAGGTGTTGTCCAGCAGCCCGAGCACGGGGGTGGGAGCCAGGAACTCATGAATCTTAATCCTACCTCTAAAACCAATTCCCTCTGTGATCCTAAGCAAGTCACTTAACCTGCTTCCCTCAGTTTCCCCGTCCAGAACTGGGATAATGCTACTTACTTATCAGACTTTCCTTCTGGGGATGTTTTGGAGATCAGTATTTGCAGAATGCTTTGAAGATGAAATCACTACACAAAAGCTAGAAGTTGCCCTCGCCGGGCCAAGGGCTGCAGTTAATAGATATTCCTCACTTAGGCAAAACTCCCCTTGAAGTCACGGTGAGCTTTATTTGTGTAAGAACCACAGGATCAGGTCCTCTAGCTTGACTGTCAAGGCCTTTAGTGATTTTAGCTTTACCTTCCATCTTCTACTACATATTTAAAGAGTCTAGGATCTGTATTTCTGGAGGAAAATAATCTGAAGCACGTATAAAAGGCAAGAGAGGCAGCAATGCTGTCAGGGAACTCATGGTGATAGTATATCAAACTAAAAAAAAATTAGAAAGAGCAAAACAGACATGAGTTTGACAATGTGCTATGACAACAACTGAAAAAAAAAAAAAAAGAAAGAATTTGGGGCTACAGAGGCTGAAGCATCAGATATAGAACAGCGAGATAAGATAAATGTCCCAGCTACAGGGTTCTGTATGACTGCAACTGAGCTGCTGCATTCAGGAACTTATTATCAAAACCAGAGTGAGACGCTGCAATTGCAAAGAGTGCAATAATAAAAGCAATAACCAGCTGCAAGCCAGCAAAGTGGTCAAGGGTCTAGAAGTGCTGGTTTACGAAACGTATAAAGAACTAGATACATATAATTTGCCAAAACTGGCAAGTACATGTTAGTATCTCAGATGTTTGAGGAGTGTGAACACGAGGCAAGGCAAGGGACTGACTCAGTATTTATACAAGCAGTATTACTTGGAGCAAGAGGATGGAATTAAAGTGGAAAGTTCCTGAGTGTGTGCTTTGTTATGGAAAACCGTCTGAAGGAAAATAATAGCGGTCCCACCATCACTTGGGATTTCTAACACTAGAACAGCAACAGAAAAAAAGGAAAATGTGATACATGATCTAATAGTTCTTTCTTGTCTTTAACTCCTGTGATTTATCCCGCAAGACTAGCAGAACGTACTCCAAAGCCACATATGTGTGCATACATCTTCTGTTTGGGAGTGCTATATTGGTTTTAGCTTTCTGAATTCATAACAGCGCAAAGCCTGATAATATTTGGATTTTAGTTCTGAAGATGTCCATAAATCAGCAGACAATGAAAGGGAAAAAAACACTCTGATGATATCCTAATATTTTCCCAATATCCTCGACACAGCAAATCAACAGTGTGAGCGAACACAGACTACAACCTGAACAGCAATCAAACAGAAATGTTAATGCAAATCTCCTATGCGCACTGACACTATAACAAAAGCTATTCCATTTTGTAATAATCCGAGCCCACTAGATGCTAAGTACACGCTCCACATTTGTAAATATGTCATGGGTGGGATTTTCAAGAGCACCTAGCGCTGTTCCCCACTCTGCTCCTGCTTACACGAGCCACAGCTGCTCTGTGCACTTCCCTTGGAGGAAACTGGTTCAAAACCAAGCGCTCCTGCAGGTCCCACGCCAATGCTCACAAGGAGCAGCATCCACACACCTTTCACTAGTAAGAGAGCCCCCCGTGAAGGACGTCAGCTTCCCTTACCTGAAGGGCTGGCTGTTTGTCATTCCTCTTCGGAGACTTTAATCCACTAACTTGTTGCTGCTGCTGCTGCTGCTGTTGCTGCTGCTGCTGCTGTTGCAGTAGAAGTTGCCGTGCCACCTGGAGAGCCTGCAAGGAAAGAGTGGGGAAAATTGAGTTTGCAGCAGACAGGAGGTGGGGAGCTACAGGCACAGCATACGGTCACGACACCCTTTTGGTCATCAGGCACCACTCTGCTCCCAAAGCAGTGGCTTCCAGGAAACAGATCTCTGCACTTGCACCTGACGGGGTGATATCCACCCAATGCAATTCCCACTTTGACTATGGACAAAAACAGCAGCACCTCCAGTTTGGCTTCCATGTGGGAACGTGGAATAACTGCTGAGATCCCGCTGGTGAGCACCGCCGGGTTATCTGCACCCTCTGCCCCGAGCAGCACATGGCCCCGTTTGCTCCCGGGCAGCCTCACGCACTAACAGCTTCTGTGCTCCTCTTCTCCAGGGGTCAGGTCTGGTTTACAGAAGAGGGCAGTCGTATATCACGGTCTGCTCTCCTGAGCACCGCAGGAAGGCAGAGAAGTTTCTGGAAAGCTATGGCAGGAGAGCTATGGGCGAGCAGCAAAGGGACGCTGCAGAGCTACGGGATGAAGGGGCAAGGGACATGATACCCAAAAGAGCCAGCGAAGAATCGCTCAGTGGCAGATCTCTGCAAACTTCTCTGCAAAGTGAGGGAAAAGCAGCCCTGGGCACTGCAGCCAGCTGCTCCACAAGGCCCAATTTCTTCATTGGGTAGGGAAAAGACAGCACGAGGAGGTGAAACCCAGGGGAAAGCAGGAACAGGAGCGAGTACCTCCTCCTCAGCCCCAAGCCAGGGGACTGGAAGAAGAGGCTGGTCCCTGCACGGAGGGCTGCGGCACAGCTGAGGCTCAGCTGGCGAGACCCCAGCCCGCGGCTCCTGAAGGATTCACCAGCACCGGACTCGGGCTTTCTTGGTCTCCTTGGAGACGTTCGGTACATGTGTAGGTGGCAAAGTGGGAAGGCTGAAGACTTCATTAATGTAAAACAAGAAAAATAGTCCCTTTGCAAGATGCCTACATGGAAGGAGGGAAAAAACCTTCCCCACTCCTACTGTGTATGCTCTCTGAGTGATTTAATTAATACCTATTTAATTAAGGAGTCAGATACGCTTCGGGTTTCACTCGCTTCTCCAAGTTGCCAAGTGTTTCATCTCCGTGCCGAGCAGCCAGGCAGGGCTTGACACTGAGGATAACGTGCGGGCTGGAGGGACTGCGGGCTCGGGGCTGATACCTTGCACCGTGCCTCGCTTCCCAGGGGACGTGGGACAGCTGCTGGTGGCCAGCTCAACAGGGCGAGCAGGGAGAGGAGAGCTTCCAGTGCCCCAGCAACGTGCCCTCACTTCAGAGGTGGTAACAAACCTCCCCTGGGTCAGAAAACCCTGTAAGTGTGGATGCGATGCCCAGCAGGGCTGGGTGCGACCGAGGTAAAATCAGATCGTGCGTTTGCAGCCGGAGAGATGAAGCTCAGCACCTGCAGCACCTCTAATGCGGCATAGAGACACGGCACAAAGACCCAGAGCCCACCGGGTACAAAAAGGCAACAAAGGAAACCTTCACGCACAAATTATTAAGTACGGCTAAAATATATACGTATAATTTCTACTGAATTAGCTTCTTTAGCTGTTAAAGCATCTTCAAGGGTGAGCAGAGGCAGCAGAAAAATATCCTAGAAGATTTAAGGGGATGGGCAACAAACACTCACCTACTTAACAGGGGTGTTGTATGGCTTATTTAATTAATGAATACTTGTAAAGCACTCTGAGTTGCTCAGACAAGAAGCGCTATACAGTACAAGCGCAACATATTATTATATATTATTAAGACTGGCTCTGCCGAAGAATAATTCCAGGTAAATGTGCAATCAAATGATCATTTTAGTTCCCAGTAATTAGATTCAATAGGCCAAAAAAACCACGGAAGCCTTTCTTTAATCATACACTAAACAATCAGAACATCCCTAACCTTTCAAGCTACAGCCTTTTTGAATAAAACATCATCAACTTATAGATATTATTCCAAAAAGAAACCAGTCACCATATGTGTTGTCTCTTTGAAATACAGTTGCTATAGCAGACCCTGCATGCATTTCATGTGATATGATCATATTCTATCCGTTCTGGCAGCTGAGAGGTTGCACAACTAAAATTGGCTGCCAGAAATTTTTTGAAGATTCCCAGAACAAGTAGCTGTGCAAGAAATGCCTGCTTTCTACTGGAGCTGGCTGCGAGCTCCGTGCAGCCCGGCGGGACGGCCACCGCCACCACGAGCCCTTTGGTGCTCGTCCCAATGCCCACGGGGTCACTGCTGAGGCTCCCGGGGGTGCAGGCAGCGTTTTGCCCCTGCTCCAGTCCCACCTGCACGGTACCCACGCAGAATTGGACTTGGTGGCCGGAGGGAGCATCGTGGACGGGCAGGGACAGCACTGGGAGGAGGAGAGGTGCAGGTGAGGCGGCACTCAGCTGGCAGCTCAGCAGATCACAGCCTGAAGCGGCGCTTCCCGTGCCTTCGCTCTCAAGATTTTGCTCTTCCGCTTATAAATAACCGGCAGCAATAAAACCTAAGCATCAGATGAGCTTGGGTTTAAGATGCGGAAGGAAGGTTGTTTATAGCTCAGGTTGGTTCCTGCTGCGTGCCTGCACCAAGCAGCCACCGTGCCTTGGTGGGGTCCCGAGTGACCCTGCCTCTCCGCCCCTCCATGCCCGTCCCTCCAAAGCCTCACCTGCCCCCCTTGCACCTGACAGGGTGCGTGCAGGACGGCTAGCTCCCTCCAGAAAGCACTAACCCTTTTTTCTCTTACACACTGAGCACCTGAAGCTCATTTGCAGACCCTTTGTGCAATTAATTTGCCGGTGCTGGTTGAAGCCCAGCGACACCTGCCCTCGTTAGGGTGGCACAGCCCAGTGAGGGCAGGCTGTGGGGTGCTGTGTGCGGTGCCTCCTCGCCTCTCCCGGCTCCATGCGGTGACCGCGGCCACCCCAAGCCCGGCTCCTGCTGCCTGGGGACCCCACCGTGGCCACGCAGCCCGCTGGTGGGGATGCACGGGGAAATTAATTCGACAGCGAAGTCGGTCCCACACCCCTCATCAGCACGGAGATTCACGAGCAGGCCCGTACATTAATAAAGCTTCCTGTGGGAGTAGATGTTGCCTTTGATTTGCATGTGAATTCAATGCTAGTGAAAAGTGCCAGACTGTCAGACATGGAGACCAAAGTCTCTTATCTTTCCAAAAGCTTCTGTAGCAGTTTCCCCACATTTCCTTAATCATCTGCCTTGTCCTCAACTTACTGAACAGGCAGTAGAGAGTAAAGCTGGACTCGGTTCAACTCCTGCTGCTGCCAAGTCCTGAAACAAGGGTGCCAGGACTGTTTACCGCTAGCCAGCAGCTCTGCTAACGTGGCCCTCTCCTCACGAGCGGGTGCTCTGACATCTCCAAGCTCTTCTCGCACATCCCTCGTGACTGCATCTGAAGCCTACACCACGTGTGTGCACTTCTGCAAGGGAATCATTGCTGGGGCAGCTGCACGGCAGCTCTGCTTTGTGCGTCTGGGCGGCTGTGGGATCGTTTGGGGACGGCAGGTAGGGATGCTGAGCGCCTCCAAAGCCGCACAGGCTCAGCATCCGCGCTGCTCTGAGTGCCTGCGAGTCCCCTCACAGCTGCACCAGGCTTTTGGAGTGAATACAGGCAGGCGCCAATCCCGGCCCCCAGCAGCTAATCTCACCACATCAGCAATCATCCTTCTCTCTGCACAGCACTACAAATGGTAAATCTTCCCACTTACTGAAGGAAGAGGAAGAAAAGCATCCCCTGGCAAGCGCAGCTCCTGAGTGCCACAATTTTTGTGTAACTGCAAGACACAAACAATTTTTGGTCACTATCAACACGGATTTCAAAAGATGACTTGGGTAAAAGGCTCGCTCCCAACCGAGCCATCTCGATTCTGCTCTGCGCTACATCTAAATGCAAGACGCAGTGAGTGGAGTCCTGAGCTGTTTTCTTATCCATTAGGAAATCGACCAGAGATAAGGAGATTTTCTTGCGTAAAACAGAACAGCAGAGAGGTAGCTGAGATGCTGCATTTCCGAGACGTTATGCAAACCTGGGATGGTGTTTGGGAGCAAACATCGGGTGCCACCTCAACCAGGAAAAATGTTGACACCAAGTTCCCTGTGTGACGAGTCCAAGATGCCGCAGCCCCCAGAGCTGGGACACAGCAGCCCCGAGGGGAAGCCCCTGTGAGCCCTCTCACCCTGTGTTCAGAGAAGGAGCAGCCGCTCGCTGTTTCCCAACTACAGCAGTACCAGGAAAAAAAAAGAGAAAAAAAAAAAAAGTGAGACGTCTGAGATGACCAAGACAATTTTATTGCAAGCTAGACAGAACGCGACTTGTTTGCCCAGCTGTTGTTTGCCCAGAACATCCGGCACTGTTATCACTGAAGTTACTGGTGTAATTTGACATTTTCACGCAAGCAATTCAATCTTTCAATTTCACCATCCTCTGAAGGTGAGTTCTGCTCCAAGGGGGAAGATGCGGCACTGCCTCTGCCTTCCAATGACCAGGAACTCCTGACTGGGGCTGGGGGCTGGGAAAGAGAAACGCACTGGAAAAAGAGGGTAGCACTTTAAAAATAGAGATGCTGCTTAAACGCCGCGTACTTGCTTACGGTGGTGGGACACAAGGAAACCAGTAACGAGATCCAGTCCTATGGAGCCTCTGGCTAACTTGTTCCACCACTGGAGCCAGTGTAACAAGGCGGTGAGTCTCAAACTGTTTTTCCATCAGCCTACTCCTATTGAGGAAAGAGAGCTCAAGCTCCTCCCTTTCCATCTGCCGGAGCCGATATTAATATCAATCAGCTGCTAATGAAATACGGAGACCTGCAGCCACTACGGCCTGCCTGCAAGGCCAGGAGATGCTGCTTTCTGCACCAGAGCTTCAAACCACCTGGGAACGCTGGTACAGCCAACGCGGGGAAGCGTGGAGAGATGTGCACGTTGGTGGCATCAGGAAGGTGAGCAGAGGACATGGGACCCAGCAGAAGACACGGGACCCAGCAGAAACGCTGCCCTGCCTGACCCGTGCCCGGCGGTTCCCAGAGCAGAACCACGCACACAAAAGTCACAAGAAGAGCACCAATGAAATCCCAAATGCTCTTCCAGATTCCTAAGGGTTTGGGGCCCTTCCAGGTGGACAAAGTTGCCCATGGGGAAAGCAACTTGAGGCAGGAGGAAGGAAGCATCCCCAGCAATCAGACGGGCACACGGCCATGCGAAGCATCCAGGCAGAACATCTGCACAGTCACCCACCAGCCAACTTCATCATGATTTCGGTTACGGGCATTAAAAACCAAAACAACACAACGAGCAGAGCGAGATGAGATGGAAGGTATCTGATGGGCTGAAACGACCCTCGGAAAACACGTCCCCCATCCCAGGCTCCCGAAGCGAGGCGCTCCGTATTGACCTGCAGGGAATAACCAAGCCCTGGGCGCATCCTGGTGCAGCCAGGTCTCTGCTCAGCCTCCCCCAGCCCATCTCAGAAACATGGCTTTGCTGCACCAGGCACGCTGCCTCCTTCCCAGTTCTTTTTCCCCAAATTTTGGGGGCTTCAGGCACGCAGGGCCGGCAGCCAGAGACCTCCCGCTGCGGGGGCATGGCCCGCCTGGCAGAAGGGCTCCTCGCTCCCATTTAGCCTCGCAAGACAAGTACCTTTGTTTCTCCCGTGTGGGACGAGGGGGGGATTTAGACTCCGCCAGCAATTTCTCTTCCTTCTCAGCTCCCATCTGTCCTCACACCCCGCTCCACTCCACAGCTGCTGCGCACGGAGCAGCGAGCTGCAGCTCCCAGGCGGTGCCGCCCGGATGCAGCCGAGGCGCGGAGCTGCCTCGTGTCTCTCCCCCTCCTGCCTCCCCTCCAGCTCCTCTCCTGGAGCAGCAGATGTAGAGGAGCGGTGGTAGG
The DNA here is from genome assembly GCF_963932015.1 of Anas acuta. NCBI lineage: Eukaryota > Metazoa > Chordata > Aves > Anseriformes > Anatidae > Anas > Anas acuta. The sequence goes on along the minus strand of NC_088989.1, from coordinate 4,718,226 downwards.
AGGCAGACACGCAGAGGGGAGCTTACACGTTGGAGGGGAGCCCTGCTGCAGCTCTCCTCCGCCAGGCTGAGGAGCCCAACGACGTGTGGAAAGCGGCGAGGAGCGGAGCAGTATGTAAAAAGGGGGGGATAAAATAAAAAAAAAAAAAAAGAAAAAGCTAGTGCAAAGCGACAGCAGTGGGTAGTGCTGTTCCTCTGGGAGGAACAGAACAGGGGGAGGTGAGAAGAACCAACTAGAGAGGATAGGAAAGGAACCAAAATGAAGAGGAGGAATGAAATGTAGAAGATGCAAAAAGGAGAAGCAGATGTTCTTGCAGCACTTGTTCCCTCCGAGAGTCGTACCCAGCCCTTTCATCTTCCTCCGGGGCTGCCAAAGGAGCTGCTCGGTGCTGCCTCCCTGTCCCTGTCACCCCGACCCTCTGAGAAGGAGCCACGAGCAGGTGCAGGAGCAGCAGGGGGTGCGGGGGGCAGGGGGTGCTGCCTCGTGGGGCTGGCTCCCCAGGGGCCCCCAGCCAGCTCCTCCACCCGGAGAGCTCCCACGGCGAGCCTGCCCTCGAGCCAAACGCCCGGCTGGCCCTGGAGGCCTTGCTGAGCTGCAGCAGGCTCGGCCAAGTGACTAAGGGGTGATTCCCATGCTGGGAAAGGAGAAGGGACCTGGAGGACCACGTGTACAAGCCCCGACTCACATCCTGTCCCCGAAGTGACGGGGGGCAGGCTCGGAGCGAGGGAGCTGGCAGCGTGCCTCGTGCCGAAGCATCTCCTAGAATAGTTCAGTCATAAGGGAAGAAGATGAGGCTTTATTTTTCTTCCAGCAGGCTTAGTTTCCTTCCTCTGGAATAGATCCTGGCTATCAGTGGAGGAGATCCCCTCCAGAAAAAGGCACTGCAAACAGAAACCTTTTCTTCCAAACCTCCCGGTGGAGCTGCCTGTGCCCCGGTGCTGCCACGTGCCGTCCCCGTGGGTGCTGAGGTTCCTCCAGCCTGCAGGACGAGCACACCGGGTGCTCCTGCCCCATCCCTGTCCCGGTCCCTGTCCCCATGGCTGCTGGGGCTGAGCTCGGCCGCAGGGACCAGTCCCACGCAGGGGGACAGCCCGGCTCCGTCTCCAAAACATCTGATTTTAATTTGGTAATTTATTCATGAATTCCACCAACCCGGGGGGAAAGGTGGCTGAGCTATTTTCTTCAAATACCACAAGACACAAGCAGGGAGGATGGGAGCGGACCGCGAGGGACAGTAGAAGAATAGGTCAAATTCAGCAAATGCCCAAAATCCGTGAACCCCGAACCGGCCACGGCAGCGACAAAGGCTACAAAAATCCCATTCTGGAGGCACAAATGAAATCCTCAGGCGGCTGCGCTGTGAAAACACCTTCTGCCTCCTCCTTTAAAGAGTCACAGTCAAGTCTCATCAAAGCCATTTAAAAAGCATCTGGCAAAAAGTTCCCAAACATTAAAAATGGCTCTCTTTATTTTGGCATGTCAAGATTCACAGCATGTAGCGGTCTGTACCAGCGAGAACGGAGGGATGGGCCAACACATCCTGGTAAAATGAGAAAGGATACAAATCTTGGCTCCCAGCGCAAACTGAACCAGCACTGAACTATGTCTGAGCGATGAAAAAAAATCTTATGGGATTTCCAGCTCGTTTCTGTAGGCTCGGGATCAGATTCTGAACTACTGTGTTTATCCAAAAGCGAACCAGACCTTTGAATATTTGGAGGACTATTCACTGCTGAGCAGCGTTTTTCTTGGATGTCAAAGGCACGGGAAGTTCTCCGATTTTTTAATGGAGAAGAGAAAAGAAGAGGGGCAAGGTGGGGGGGAGGAGGAAGAGCTACGACATAAATAGTAGATGGCACACAGCTGCCTGAACGCTTCCCCGTGTGGTCAACAAAAGAGGGAACACATTGTGAGCTTGTTTTCCAAAGCCCTGTACACAAACCCACGTTTGCAGGCCCACAGAACCAAGCCCAGGACCACGACTTCTCACCACGCACCGCCGGGTGCTCACCGTCGGGTGCAGGGAGGGAGCGAAACGCTGGGACACCCCCAATATGGCACGGGGTGCTGCAGGTCCCATCGCGGCACAGCCGGACCCAGAATAGCTCCTAAACGCCTGATTTTAAAAGGCTCTGTTAAAGCAAAAATAGGCGAGGCTCAGACAGAGGCGACAAAAATGATTAGAGGCCTCGGCAGATACGGGGCGAGATTGATAAGGGTGGGAGTGTTTAGTTTAGCGAGAGATGAGTAAGAGGGGAGATGATAAAAGCACACAAATTGTGACTCGGCCTGAGGAGGTACAGCTGGTGCTATTTGCCATCTCATAACGCACGAGGAAGGGGACGTTCAACGAAGTCAGGAAGCAACAACAACAACAACTGAGAGCAGATAAAGGGATTTTTTTCCCCCTTTCTTACCACACAACTTGCAATTATCTCTGGAACTCACTGTCACCACACAGCACCAGCGCCAAGAGCACGAGGAGGATGCAAGGAGAGGATCAGACGCTTGCCCAGATAGCACCGAGAGCGTTTACAGCTACCTTTGGAAGATCAAGATACAAATCGGGGTACAGACGGTGATGCTTCAGGCCGTGGGGGCCGCAGCCCCCTCCTGGTCCCCAGGGGCAGCCTCTGGGGCACGGGGCAGCTGGCGATGCCCTCCTGGCCCGGCCCCCGCCTGCGTCACCTGGCCCCCAGCCGCTTATTTCCTCTTTCTTCTGTGCATCACGTTTCGGTTTCAGGTCCGTATTTCGCTGGCCCTTCCTCTCCCCGCATCCCCACTGCCATTTTCTCCTCCCTCCACACGACGCCCCCGGCCCCAGCCGCTGGCACCCGGCTGCTCCCCACTGAGCGCCGCTTCATCCTCCCCAAACCAACTGGGGATGCACTCAAATGTCCGAGACTTCAAGATTTCAGGCAAATCTTCCTTCCCTGATCTCAAGTGGCTCTGCAGAGGGCCCCTACGTCCCCGAGGAGGAGGATGAGCCTTCCTCCCGACACCGCACCTGCGGGCAGCGGCAGGCAGGAGCTCGCACAGAGCGCGGCGCTCGCAACCGCGCTGGAGCTGACATGAGATTGGGAGAGACAAAGAGAGGGTTTGAAAGCAAGTCAGGCTATTAAATTTATACCTACCTGCACAATGTGAAACAAACCACATCTCGGTTTCCTTTCATGTGCATGACAGTCTTAACTTGTTTCTTTTAATCCTGTAAAAGCAGCTAAAGCATGCAACATGCTTCCCAGAGATGAGGCAAACCTGTATTTTACTTCCTGACAGTGATTTAGTTTATGTTTTTTTTTTTTTCTTCCTTCCAGGGAAGATAATGAGCATTGTCCTGAGCTGGTATTACAAGGGAAACACCGCACACTGCGTGCTACACACCTGGCATTTAACGAGGAATCAAACGAAATGACACTGCCTCTAACGGGCTACATCCAGCTGCGACTCCTCACGCTGCACAGGCTAACAGCAGGGGATAAAAAAGATCCCGGCAGCACCCAGGATCCCTCCAGAAGCCAGCACCCTTCTAGAAATGCAAAGAGCCTCCCATTTCGGCTGTCGTACCCGAAGTACGACTTGGGAGAGGGCTGTGGATATGCTGAGGCAGAAACGGCTACGTAATAAATCCGGCAAATCCAGAGGGCTGAGGCAGTAATCCATGGAAACATTCCACACAAGAGGGGTTTTTAAGTGCATTTAATTCCCAGCTGCAACCCTAATAAGCTTCCAGAAGGTGGAGACCACCGAGCACAAGGGGTTAATGGCCTTGCTAAAGAAAATGACACACATAATTTCCTTTTATCATAAAACAATACGTTTATTATTTTCTGTATATCTGTTAAAGGGCACGGCCTTCTGAGTGGAAAACAAAACACAGCTTGGTCACATGTTTATTTGCTTCAGCTACTCCCTTTCCCTTCTGATAAATAATCAAACATGCCATCCAGAAAAAACAAAACCAGTGAGCTGGGAAATTTGATGGTCATCAAATAGACTGAGATACCAAGAAAAGCAGCCCACTGTTCCCACAGTGAGTTTTCTGCCCCACACCTACACTAACATCTGAGTAAATAACTTCAGTCACTCTTTCCATTTTCCCCATGCAATTACTCCTACTGTTAAACAAATTGTCCTTAAGGCAGTTGCAAACACCATTTTTTTTTTCTGCAAAGTAGAACAACTTCTGAACATTAAAAAGCCAGACTAGCAATATATTTTAAAAATATGTTTGTTGTACTTGCGGTTTGGCTGAGCACACAGCTTGATTTCTCTCTCCCTTGCTCTCTTTTCTAGGAAGATGGGGTTTTACAGTTTAACGTTTTTAAAGTGTTTTTGGATCTCGGAGAGGCAGGAAAAGCCTCGAGGAGGATGGGTTTCTCCATGGGGCAGGCAGCACACTTTCCTTTTCCTCTGCTGTTTCGCGGGACACGAGTGCCACGAAGGCTCGCAGCAAAAGTTACCTGCTATTTTGGGGGACTTTGGAGGGAGGAGAAACAGCCGTGAAGGATCAAGCAGTTTTTTAAGTCGCTTGAACAGCGAGGAAAACAAACAAGCCTACGTGTCACAACACGGGTTAGCTACCCAGAGGATCTGGGCTACCTTCAGCCCAGCCCCGAAGACCACTCACGCACCAGGCACCAACACTGAAAAGCCGCAGCGAAAATCCCTCACACGAGAAGTTAACAACCATTCCCCGGCGTGAGCGTGCCGTGCCTTCCCTTTTGTAGTAGCACAGGTCTAAACAATAGTAATATGAATGAGATAATAGCCATGCTTGTTTCAGCAGCCTGATTTTTATTAGCATGAAATTGGTACAAATATTAGCGAGGCTGCTTCGCAAAGCGGTGCCAGAGTCACGACGCAAACAATTTGAGGAAAACAAAACGAGACTCTGCAGGCTCACACCTCTCTCTCTTCCTCCCCAGAACAACAGCCACGTTTACTTTTTTTTTTTTTTTGCTTTTTTTTTTTTTTTTGCTTGCCACTTGTGCAAACGCGAGGGGAAGCCACGGTGCCCAGGGGGGACAGTGACCCACGGCCCCTCGCGCTCCAGAGAGGGCTGAAGGCGACCGTGCCCTGCCAGGGCAGCCAGTGCTAGCCAGGGCTCTCCAAACCCGTGCCAAAAACCCACCCTTTTTGTCAACGCCGCAGTAAACAACCTGAAGCAGCGGCTCTTGCTTTAAACCTCGGCGTTCCCCTCGCCGAGCAGCCTGCCCCGGGGAAGGCAGCGAGTTAAAAGTTGAGCCCTGGCTGCAGGCTCCTTCCCTCTGCCCGCTCGAGGAGCGAATGAAGAGTTTAACAGAGTGAGCTCTTACTGTCTGCCTTTAGATTTCCGTCCTCGCGCTGGAGATGTGTTCTGGCTGTTTCTGTGAAGCGGGGGCTGAAGAATGGTAAAAAGATGTTTGAATAAACAGGAAGTGCCGTGCAGCCGGAGCGCAGGCTGGAGGGAGAAGGCGCTGGAGCACTGCCCTGCGCAGGCAGCCGCGGGAGGCTTTGCCTCCCTCCACAGTAGCGCCGGCTGCTTTTATTAAACGACAAAGAAACCGCAAGAATTCCCGGGCTAATTCGTCGCCGGCGAAGTTGAGGGATGGGGTGGGAGCTGGCAGGTAAACGTGGAGGTGGTTTGAAGGCAGCGACCCCGCGTTGGTATTAAAGCCCCCGTCCCCCAGCAGAAACACGCAGAACTAATTACGTCCCTGACTGGGGGCACACCTCGCTTCTGCATCGAGGCGAAGCCCTGTCTGCACACAGTTTGGCTGAGCCCCACTCTCCTGCCCTCCGCAACACCCCGACTTTCCCCCAAAACCACCCCGTGAGGCTGGCCAGGCTTCAGAGCTGTTTTTTTTTTTTTTTCTAACTGCGTGAAGTGGAATATAAACAACCACCCAAAAACACAACTTGTCTCGGGCGCAGGACTCGCATCCAGCATCCCGGCGGGCGCGCGCTCGGCGTTCAGGCAGATGCGTTCCCTGCTGCAGAGGCTCCTTCCCCTCCCCGAAACAAACCGGCTATTTAACTCCAGCCGCCTAACTAACCGCCTCCCCACCCCGCTATCAAAGCCCTGTCTGCTGTCATATCGCTGACACGACACAGATATTGTCAAGGAAAGTAAAGCGGGGCTGGCACTCGGCGGCAGCTCGCGAGGGGCTGAGCAGCGGCACAGCCATATTCAATGAGCGCGAGGAAGAGGATTCCTTCAGAAAACGTATCGCTGCTGCCGCTGAAGGGACTGATTTGTTATTTAGCGTGTAGTCTTGGACTGTCTGTCATTCTGGGTGCTAATGCTCTGCTAAAATAACTCATTGGGAGCTGTCAGTGGGATGTTTACATAGGCCCCCAATCTTTTCTTCATACAAGGAAATTTTTTACTGGAATTCATCTTCTTTTGATCTCACATTCAAAGCAACAGCAGCTTGATAGACATGCAAGTCTGAAAGCAAATCCAGACGCTGAAGATAAACCGCCAGAGTATGACAGGCAGGAGCATCTAAAGCTTATAAAAATGAAGAGAACAGCATGTCGTCTGAGTATTACAATAGCAGAAATCAAGAGACATATTAGGTGGAACTGATCAGCCACAAAAACAGTTCAAAAGGCAGATCATAGAAACAGAAGACTAAGCCAGGAAAAAAAAAAAAAGGGAAAAAAAAAAAGAGGAAAAGATCTGCTTTGCAGAGGCATCACCTCCTCCCCGAGTACCACTGCGCTCCCGCTCCGGCACGGAAACTGGAGGGGAACGACAGAGGAGGGCTTGGGCCGCCCCCACCAGCCTGGGGCTCCTTACCTTAAACTCGCCCATTAATTCGCCAAGCCGACGTTTCAATTACCCATTACCCAAAGGGAAATAAAAATAGGATGCTGTGCCTCTAGAGCCTGTAACCCAGCCCTCCGAGACACTGCAGGGGTTGGGAAGCGGGGCGTCCTCGTTCGGACACGTGGGAATTAACCCCCCGGCACGAGAGCTGCCCTGGCCTTCGCCTCTCCCACCGTTTTAGCCCCTACACGTGCCTGTTGTAGTGGGCTGGGTCCTGGGATGCTCCTGGGCCCTGCCTCTGCTGCCTGGACTTGTGCAGAGACACAAGTCCAGGAGGTGATTTGATTTAAATCGAATTACGCGTGCCACAGAGCCCGCAGCTCCGCACCGACCGCGGCTCTTGCCGGGAAACAATCGCTGAAAGTTTCTGTAGAAAGCCATACATTTTTAATTTTTCTTCCCCAAATAAGCTTCTTATTCTAATTGAAGTCAGCAAATATAATGAAAAAGTAATTCTCAAACAATTTTGTACTTAGAGCTGTTTGTTAACAAACACCGAACGAGCAGCAGCGTTAGGTTAAAGGGCAGCAGGATTCCACATTATAATTTAGCCTGCGGTTATTTCTGATTAAGAACACCCTCCGGGACAGCAAAGCAAGATCTTCTTTTGCAGCAGGCAGAGCTTTTAAAATTAGCCTCTTCTGCATAATAAAACCAACAGGAAAACTGTGGATTTAAAACTGTATTAAGCAATTTGAAGTGGTGTAATCAGTTTACGTCTTGCTTTCTGCAAAACACGGTTCCCTGCCCAGCCAAGTTACAAATGTAAAAATGCTTCCTGGATTCTGAAAGTGTTGTAAGAAAGTCACCTTCTGTCATGCTTATGTAGCTATCTAATGTGCTAAAGGCTGATTATTTATCTTTAAACTGTACTAGTTTAATCTTTTAAGGTCACCACTAATCTGCTCCAACCTTTTAAAAAATAGCAGCTTTCAAGACTTACTGCTGGAATCGCTAAACTCCGCGCCGAATGTCATTGTAACTGATCCATTAGCCAGAATGGGCCCAGTTTTACAATGTAAACACCAAATATAAATCCCCACGTAAATTAGAAGAAAAAGATGATCTCCACGCCAGGAGAAATGTCAGTAAATAAGACCGACACCGTATTATTTCACACAAACACCGCTAGAAATCGCCTTGCTGTTCCTCTCTCCTTCCTCCTGGCTTCTCCCCCTCCCTCCCCAGTGCAAAACAGGCAAAACTTGGGTGTAATTTAAAGGATCATTAGGTGCTTTGCCTTTATCTTCCTTCTTTTGCAGCAGCAACTCCGCATGCCTGCTGCAAAGCCTCAGGACGGTGTTTGGAAGAGGCTGCCAGTCCCGAACCCCGGGCAGCCCATTTGTTTGGCGTGCTGCACAGTGGCCCTTCCACAGCCTTTTTTCTTTTCCCCTAGACTTCTTCTGGACTTGAATGTCACAGTAGACCTTGAATGTGAAATGGCTTCAAGCTAATTGCTTTAATTGCTTGAAGATGTGCAGGCAGGTGAAACCCGATCCCCTTGGCCATTGTAGAGACCAGGAACAACACAGGAATGTTTACATAGTGGTTTGAGTTTAATAGACAGTAGAGCTGAGTTTCAGACAGCTAGCAAAAACACAGCTAATAGGTGACCTCTTAATGTAGTCCTCCTTTTTAAAAACAAAATACAATTTCATTTTATACAAGGCAATGTCCCCAAATGCCAAGGTTATCTGCTTGACTTTTTGAGTGAGCACGCACTGCGTTGCACCTGACATTTATACCAGAAACTCTATCCTGAATGCATTTTCCTCTACCTTAAAACAAAAAGCACTTTATGTGTCAGTCACCTTACAAACAGATTAGAGCTGGATGGGGTTTCCTACTAAGTGCTGTCATTTTAATTTAAAATTGAGTGTTTTTCACCACTGTGGTACTCCCCTCGCCCTGAAAGCCCCCGGCAGGGGCTGAGCCCTGAGCACGTCCCCGCTGCAGCCCCTGGCCTGGCACCCACAAGAGCCCTGCTGGCACCTCCTGGAAGGGCCAGGCCTGTTTCTGATGGCCCTGGCTGCTTTTCCACGGCTCCCAGGACGCTCACTGCATGCCGTGATGGTGCAGACTGGCTGCCATACACTTCTGCAGAGGCGCAGTTGGGTTTCAGGCACGGCACCAGTCGTGCAGCTCTTCCCCGGGCAAAATTCCTCCTGCCTGAGAACTGAAGCACTGGGGTCACTGGGAATTAGGGCTTGCTTTCCAAGAACCATGAGGTAAGTAAAGCACACTTGAAACCAGCCAAAGGCTGGTGAGCAGGTATTGCAGAAGTGCAGAAAACAAAGTAGAAAAAGTGATTTTGGCAGAAGCAATAGCATAAAGGTATTTACTGTTGGTCTAGGCCAAAAAACAAACACTGAGAGCAGGTAATACTCACTTTCCTGGCACAGGCGCTTTGTGTTTTGTTGCCAGCCCTAAAAAACGGTTAAAACTGCTTACATTGGATGAATATTAGCAGGGCAATGACATGTATCATCTCTCGGAGAAATAGGAATGAATAAACTAGCATTTCTGTAGGAAGGAAAAAGGGAAGAAAATTTGAGGACAAGGATGGAAGGAGCGCAGGCACATGGAGGCCAACCCAGTGCGCACCGGGTACAAACAAGAAAGGAAAACAAGGACCAAGCCCACATCCCTGCAAGCAGGGGACGTTTCCACCTCGATCTTTGCAGTTTTGCTTGGCAAGTTGCAAATTCTCTACTACCCAGCTGAGAAAAAGCAAACCGGAGAAGGCGGGAAGCTGTTGGAGACACTTCTGGGCACAAGTGCGGTGCGCAGCCAGGCGACAGGCGCTTGCTGTGCTCCACCTTGCCTGCTGTCCCCAGTCCTCAGGAGCAAAAGAGTACCCGATCTTAAATAATACAGAACAAAGGGAACAATGGGAGCTAGGAAGCCAGCCGGGATACTTGTGAACATGCCTCTTTCTATGGAGAGACAACCTCGCGGGAGCACACGGACCCGTAAAGTTGTCACCCCCCAGCCCGTCTCCGAAAAGCTCCAACCCCAGCAACTGTGGGTTTTCATAGGGGATTTTTTTGGGGGAAAAAAAAAAAAAAAAAGTTCCAAATTGAAAAAACAGTGTCAATTTAAAGATTTAGTATAAACTAGTTCAAGCCTGTGGGAGGAACACTAAGTGGAAAAAGTAAACAGGGTCCCCCCGAGCAGTTCCCGTGGAAGCCGAGCACACAGCCAGTGCCTGGTACGGCGCGCTGCCCCGCGCGCTGGGGAGGTCAGCGCAGCTATGCTAAACTGACAGGTTCAGTTTACAGCAGGCCAGCACTTTGTTTGGATATACTGGCCTTGCTCACCGCCAGCTTAACAACAGATGGCTCGAAAACTTTCATTATGTTGCACAGGGCTGCACTGCAAACAATCGCCGAAAACTGTGAAAAGTTTAACTCTCTGCGAGCCGCGCGGCGCAGAGCCCGCCCGGCCAGGCGGCCGCCGTGGGCATGTGCGCCTTTAAATTAATTAAAGCAGGATGGGATGATTAATCATACCTGCGCGTGAGCCCGGGGATGCCTGAAAAAAGCCCCCGCGATTTGACAAGGTCAATTCAATAAAAGTAGCATTCCAGAGGAAAATGGACTTTGACGGATGGCAAAGCTGCCTTTTAAACCTTCCTCGAGCCCGTGGCGTCAGGAAAGTTGGGGAAAGTTACCGCAAAGACCCCCCGGCAGGGCTCGTCGGGGGCTTTCTGGCGAGTGTCCCTCCACCCGCAGGAACAGAGGCTCTTCCCCCCGAATTTCCACTTGCAACTTTCGCACTCGAAGGCGAGAGCAGGCCGCGGAATAATCTAACATGCAGATCTGAATGTGATTTATCCAAATCTGTGTATAATTTAAATATTCATTAAATTGATTCGATTCATATGCACCCTAATATCTTTTAACGCTCTAAGGCAGCTTATAAATGCACCTTCCAAGGTTTAATTCAATTGACAATCTTATATACATCTCATCACCGGAATTACATTATTTTATATTATTCAAGAAACGAACAAATCTGTTTTCCACAAATGTATTTTAAAAGCTCCTCTTTCCTGTTATTGAAAGAAAATTGTGTTTATTACTCCTTTAGCATAGTGTAAACTCATAAACGTCAACAGAGAGTACAAGGAAAACTGTCAACTAAATATTGTTTCCTTCATGAGCTGCTCTTCCAAGTCAATTACGCCTTTCAACTTCTGGGGCATTGTATGATAAACTGGCAGTAAAAATCATTCACATTAATATACCATGGTGCCTTGCCTGCAAAAGGTAATTAAAGAAGTAAATGACTCATAAGAATAGACATATTAGCTGCAAAATGAAAGGCAACTGAGCTGCCACATGAAAATATGTACCATTAAGATACTGCATTTTCATATTCCTGTAATCAGCTTCAGTAGACTAATGCTTATTTAATCCAGTTCTCTGCTAAGTCCATCAACAACTGTTTTTTGCTGTTTTCTCCTTGACTGAACATTATGTGTGCAGGTTTGGAATAAATACTGCAATAAGATTTTTGCATAGTCAATTGAAGAACAGGTTTTTTATCCTTTAAAAACTATTTTTCTTTCTCACCAAGAGGAATGCAGCGCGGGTTACCAGGAGAGCCCCCATTTTATGGGGTGCTTCCAGTGCCGATACGCTCCGAGGGAAGCAGATCCCCCGTTCCAGTGCCCACCATTTGGATTCGAGAAACTATTAGCAAGAAAAACAAGGCTGATGACTCCATCTTCCAACCTTCCTGTCCCTCCCGTAGGAAACGCTTGGCGCTGTTAATGCGGATTTTCATTACAGTTAGAAAAAATGGATTGGTTTTCCTTTCCTCGAGCCCTGGAGGCGAGGAAGGGGCATGGCTGAGATGGAAACAGGATCCCGAGGGGCATCAGCCCCATAGGCACATCCTACAGATGGCAAAGAGCCCAGCCCTGAGCCCACTGGGCAGCATCGCACCCTGCTGGGAGGGCAGTGGGCGCACCATGCTCAGCACCAGCTCGCTCCTGGTGTTGGGGAATGGCCTTCATGGGGAGCTGAAGATGCACACAGGGCACCACCACTGCTCTGCAGCCATCCCACAGATTAGAAGAAGCCTTTTGGTAATCGGGTTCTGCCCTTCGCATCCCAAGGGGGCGGGAGCGAGACGGCGAAATCCCGAGAACAAAGTGCGCTGTCTCCATCCTCCAAAACAACACCCTGTGAAACACTCCAACATTTATAACTCATCCTGTCTGCGAGCAGCAATTAAAATATTCTTTTCATCACAATAAAGCTCTGTAAGGCCAAGATCCAAACTGCTTTTGACTGCGCAGCTCCCACAATTATTTCATTTGGTGAAGTATGGGGTGGGGTTATCCCAGCATCTCAGCTATCGCCGCGGTGCGCCTGTTGACAAATGCTGACTTTTCTAAATGGCAGCCGCCGTGCGTGTGCAATCCATCCTTTATTTATCGTGCCCGACAGAGGTTTATCCTTGCAAAAAGAGATCTTTCAATAAAAATCTTAACGCAGTGCTTTGGAAACCGCGCTGTACGTTGCTTATTTATCACTATCGATACGAGATCGCCCAAGACGTAAGATGTAGGATCAATCATTATTTAAACTCTATTATTGCTCCTCCATCTGAGCAGACACCACTTTGTACCCGCAATTAATGAGCTCTAGTCCTTTTTCTAATTAAGGAACAAAGGTTCTTGTGTGCAGAGTATAGAGTGACACTGTCTAGAGAACGCACATTTAAATAGAAGAGAATCCTTCTAATTACCTTAAAATAGGATTTTTAATATCCAGGAGCATAATAGGATCAAGAAATTAGAGCATTTCCAACAGCATTTACAAATAAAGTCATTACAAAACACTGCTAAAAGGTAATAACGTATCCCTAAAAAAAAATGGGGCCTTATGGAAAGCAGCACCTAACACTTCTGCATTTCTGTAATTAATCTCTGCGCATTGATAGAGTGAAAATGCAATCCAGAAATTATTTTACGTGTGTGTACACACAGAGACGCATCCAAAAAAAATAAAGAGGAACCAGCTACCAGGCATAAAATACTTCAGATCGTGCAGATTAGGATCCAAACACATAATTAAGAAAGTCAGACAAGTAACCTCGCTTTCTCCAGTAATTAGGGCTGTTAGAAATAGGATCCTGTCTCTAAAAGTGGTACGAAAATACCGCACTACTAAATAACCTGCTCTGCTGGGAAAGTATACTTGCTATCAAGGGCAAAGCTGCTATACACTGAGGTAACAGTAAATGACAGACTGTTGTTCAAGTCCATTAGCTGCTATGTGATAGGAGCACATTCACTAGCACACGACCTGTGAAAAATCTTAGATCTCTTTAAATCTTTGAATTGGATTGCTGCATTAATTCTTAAGAACTGCAATCCTTCAACCAAGTCAAATTACCCTCATTAACAGGGGAAAAACTGCCTCTGCAATAAGTTAAAAAAAAAAAGATATTTATTACCTATAATCACTTGCACGTACTTCACCTGGGAGTGTGACAACCTGGGACAACAACTCGGGAGGCTGGCACCGTTTCGGCGGCGGTGGCACGGAGGAGCCCGTGCACGCTCCTGTGCCGACACGCGGCGTAAATAAATGTGCTTCTTTGGGGGAAAACCTCAATGAATGTTCTAAGAAAAGAAAAATCACCAAGAATAAGCATAAGCACTGAAGCGATCTGCGTGTGTGCCACTGAAATAACCGCAAAAGAGGAGGGGAAATTCTTCAGTTATTCAAGGCTTGATTAGAACACTACTTCGTAATTAGGCATGTTACAAGTATTGTCATCAACCAGAAAATTCATGTACTAACTAAAAGGTCTCAGAAGCTGGCTCTAGCTTTCTATTCATTAACAACATCTGCTATTAATGTTTAACCCTCATAAACATGCACAAAACGTTCAGCATTCAACAAAGATTAAAAATAAATATTTTGGTGTTCTATTTTATCCTTGCGGTGATCTGTGCCGTTCTGCGAATATCACCGAGAGCTAAACCGGCCATAGATAACGGGAAAATATTTGTTCTTTGTCGGAAAGAAGATATTTCTTGCTCCACTCACTGCTTCCCTGCGCTTCAGATGTTACAGCTACCGAGCCAGGCCAGCGCAGCACAATAAACAGCAGCACATGGACAGACGTACGCACGGACACGATGGCATCGGTCATTCAGTGCAAAGATGAACCTCCCCAGAACAATCTGCAGGTTTAAATCTTAATTTTCATGTTTAATTTTTTTTTAATAAATTTAATTTTTTTCTACTTTTGAAAGGAGCGTTCCTGGGCAAGACGGGGTCACTGCGGAACAGGGAGCCGAACAGGTCGGGGATCTGGGAGTGGGAAGCGGAGCGTTTCGCCTCCATTTCACTGCTCCCAGTCCGATGAGAGCCCTGATCTCGCCGTCAGAGCCGACTGGGCAGATCTCTGGAAGAGCCTTTGGAAAGACTCGTTTCCACCACCGTGGTTTTAATGTAAGCACAACAATCTGCTTGCGCAGGCTCATTTACAGCGCCGAGACGGAGCCGCGCGGCGAGCTGCCGTGACCCTCTGGCAACTGCCAGAAACCCCGGGTGTCAGCAGCACAGACCCCATCCCGTGTCAAGCCAACACCGCTGCTGACACACGGGATGAAAGAGGCCCCGACTGGACCTGCGCACGCTGCTGGTGCTGGCTGGGTGCTGCTGAGCCCCGCACCCCGTGGAGGTGCTGGTGCCCGAGCCCGGAGGGCCAAGCCCGCAGCGAGCTGCCCGACGGAGCTGTGAGCCCTAGGACCACGGAGCTACAGCCCGAGCCACGGCAGTAACGAAAAACGCAGCTCTTTGTGTCTTCAAACATGACATTCATGGCGGATTCGCTGTCTGCATGTTGCAGCGCGCTCTATTCTTAGCACCGTGCCTTTTAAAGTTAGGCCCATTATTTTCTACGGTGTATCAAGATCAGTATGTATAACATATGCCATATTGTTGACACTTCCCTGGATGTACTGCATGCCATATGCCTAAAGCACTAAAAGGGGTGATGAACAGAGTGGCAATACTGAAAGGAGAACAAGATACACCGAGCATGTTGAATGAATTCAGTTATATAATTCAGCCAATAAGGGTTTCCATACATTTAACAATCTCCTTTTTTTTTTTTTTTTTTCCTCCCTCCCTTGTATAAAAATGCATTTAACAACTTTCTGCTGTGAAAAGTTAGCACGCTGGACACGTATTCAAAGCAAACATTTAATCACGGTGGGCCCACCAGGTCTAAAAAGTATACATGTAAAGATAGATCATATATAATCGCGCCGATAAAACAAACAAAAAAAGGCCGATTCATACATTTTAGCAATAAACTAAAAAAATAAAACACAGTTCTGCTCCTGCTTCTCCTTGTCCTTTATTTTACCTTCCATAAATCTACACCCCAAGTCCCATTGCCAGAAGTAGGGAAGATGTCATCTTGCCCATCTTTAAAGGTTTATTTACTAGTTTCCTCACTGAGAATTATTATTCGAAGAACCCAGAAACTAATGCTCTCTTACACTACAGTATTTTTGTCCAAATCTTCTGGAACGGATTATAAAATTGAAATGTAAGTAGGAACACAGCAGAGCTATATTTATAACACGAACGCTGCTCTCCAGCATCTGATCCATACACATGTGGATCCTCATTTCTATGCAATCCCTCCGCACACTCTAATGGGTACACTAGCTGCAGCCTCGTCATTAGGGAAAAAAAAAGGCACCAAAAAGGAACTGACTCATCACCGAGAACAGTTCTGACAGCCCCTGCACGCAGAGACCTGGCAGGAAGGTTGGAGCTGTTGGGTTCAGCGCTGCAAGTGCCGTGTCCTGAGCCCAGTAAGCGACTGGGAACAACAGCACTGGGCAAACTGGGCAGACACGGGCTGCGGGCACAGCGGGTCGCTCTCCTGGTGCCCACAGAGCCCAGCCGCCCCGCACGGGCACGCTGCTCGTGCTCCGGAGCTGCTGACACCACGGGAAGCTGAGGAGTCCCCAGCCTCTGCCGTTCCTGCCACCAGCCACCCACAGGCGATGGATCAAAGGGGCTCCGGGAAGATAAGGGGAATCCATTTTAATTTCAAAACATGAAAATTCCGGCACGGGAGATCACTAGAAAGGATTAGTTCTGTTATGTTTCAGCGGCGTGTTGAAGGGGAATGTCGCGTTTTAAATATATATGCGTGTTTGTATTTATTTGAGCAAGCATTAGCAGTATAAAGCAACGCACGAGGAACACGGGATTATTTGTTAAAGTGGAAGGCAGAATCCTCTTTGTGAGAAACATCAAAGAAGCAGAACACATGCTGATGTTTAAGAAGAGTCTATGTCTAGTACAGAACATCGCAATTCAAAAATCACAAAACAAAACAAACAAAAAAAAACTTGCTTTACTTTTTTTTTCTTAGAAGCAAACCTTGCATCGACTGCTGACCAGGAATTAGCTGGTGCTGCCAGCTGAAAGCGCTGGTCATGCAACCCACCAGCCAGTACCTGGATAAAAAATCCCATGCACAAATTGCACTGTCAGGATTATGGAAGTGGAAGCTTTTTGAGTGGAAATGCTTGCTAGGCCAGAAGGTAAAGGGGAACACATGCCCCATGAAGCCCAAAAGGAGTTAGGGGGCTGTTTTAAATGGATTCCTACATGAACTGCTAGGGAAACACAGCTTGGCTTCCACGCAGTCGGTGCGTGCAGGGAGGTGCTGAGGGTGCTGGGTGCCTGATGGAGCCTGCTGAGGGCACGCAGCCCCAAACCCTCCCCGAGCTGCTCCTGCTGGCAGTGCCACCCCAAGGACGTGCACACCTGTGGGAGAAGGAGCACAAAGCGGGACAGAAAAGCTTCCCCTCACAGCAGCCCTGTCGGTGCAGGTGTACTCACAAGGATATCCTCACAGGGATATCCTCACAGGGAGCCGGATCACTGCAGGGCGTGATGCTCGGCACGGCAGTGTCAGCGCTGCAGAAAGCCTTTTGCCTCCTGGTCCCTGCCCCACGGCTGGCACAAGCTGAGCATCACCCAGCTCTCCGCTAGCGGGTTTGATGGACTTCATCCAGTTCCTTGGGGACTACTGCCCACATGGGGAAGTCACCACTTGATGCTGGCACTTGAACTCAGCCCTATCCAGAGGTTCTCCAGGTGGAGACGTGAGGCCAGTGGCCGTGCCAACGTGCCCACGGTCCTTCAGCATCAGCTCCACGGAAGGCGAGAAAGGCTGACTTACACGGCTAAATAAAAAGGCTCCTCTGTTTGTGCTGAAACAAACAAACAAAAAAACCACCAAGAAAACCAATCCCAGGCACGAGCAACAAAAACAAAAGTAACAAAAAATCCCCTAACCCACCCTGCGGTGAACTTTGCTTCCTTTTTCTCGCCGTGCCGGTGACGTTCGCAGGAGAGCTGAGGGTAAAAGGGCATCGCTAACATGGCAGCTATTTAATTCCACCCGGCACATCCCCGAGACCTGTAACGAGCGCCTGCTTCCTACCCATCAGGCCATTAATCACCCAGACTCCTAAAAGGTTCAATTCATGTGCCCACTCAGAGAGCTCATGAGATGCCTGATAGTCATATGTCATTCGAGAAGGGAACAGAACTGTATTCTTTTCTGAACTGATGGAGCTCCTATTACCAAGAGACTCCCCCCCTTGGGAGCAACCAGAAGAGAGAAATGAAGGAGAGCTGACTCAAAGCTCTGCCTCGCGAACACACCGAATTGAGGCACCAGGGGAAGAGCTGTAGGGGATCTGCCCCTGCCTCCCTTTTCCCAGTAACCCGGGGAATCAGGGGATGGATTTGGAAAGCGGTCAAAAATCTTCGTTCCATGGGATCCACCCTGGCCAGGGGGCTGCCCTGGGGCAAAGACTGCCCTGCTCCTCGGCTGAGAGCAGGGCAAAAACAAAGGAGGCTTTTGCCATCTTACAACTCGGGCAGGACGGATGAACCTCGCTCCTCTCAGGGAGGGAAGGGACCCTGCAAGCACCGAGCTGACACCGACGTGCTGAGTGCATGCGTGTGTCCTCTGCACATCCATCACTTCAAAATCACACCCCTGATCTGCTCATTCCCCTAAATGCCCGGGGCCTGCCCAGCTGGGAGGCAGCCCCAGCGCCTTGCCAGGCACAGCACCCCCAGGGGCGCCCAGAGGCGCTGGGGGTCCCGGTGCCAGGGGGGGGAGCCGGGCTCTGCCCCAGCTCCCGGCACGGCCACAGCGCGTCCCCGCAGCGGGGTGAAGCACGACACGTGCATCGCCTGACAGTGCCATTTCCTGGAAATGACAACCGAAAATAAAAGGGTACCAAAAAGGGAAATACAAACTTTTGCAGCTTTAAAAAAAAAAATAAAAAATACGGTCATATCTCTCAGCAGTTGGTGGAAAATCAAGAACAAACAAGCCTCCGTTTATCTTCGTGCTGGTTTTCTTCATTTAAATACTGCTCTAACAGATAAACTACGAGATAATGCAGACAAAAATATAAAAACCTAAAGATACCTCAGCAATTGTTTCGCATCACCATCAATTTTAGAACTGTTACCCACGTTCCTTTTTTTCGCCCCTGCAAAATTCAGCAGTGACACTTTTTTCCTCAAACTAGATAGCGAAGGCAAGTTTGAGCCAGGCGGGCACAGCCACAGCCACGCGGTGCTTTATCTTCCTCACTGGCACCTTTTGATCTCCGGGGCTTTGGGAACACTAAGCTGAACTGATCTCCTGCTGTAATTCATAATTACCGATTCACAGCATTTTTCAACGCTCCGTACGTCCTGGCCTGCTGCTTAGGAGTTAGCATACAACAGAAAAATGGGGAAATTTAGCAGCCAATTGAGATGTTTTCAAAAATTTTCCCCTTCTCCCGAGCGCTACAAAAACCACCTTGAGCTGCTGCTGGTACCGGAGAGCCAACCCCAGGACGTGGGGTATGCAACACCAGAAGCAGTGGTCATGAACAACAAACATAGGAGGAGTCCTGAGTGTTTAAAGGAAGAATTTGACATAGGAAAAAAAAATTCTCTGCTTGCTTACGGAGCATAACTAAGCTCCAACACTTGCTGGTCCTCTCCTCATTATAATCAGTGGATTTACAAATGGGTAAATCCTTGTAGTCAATTTTTGGTGCCGAAAACCAACAAACAGAAAAGAAAAAAGAAGCGCTCCTTTTAATCTTTATGCAGATATAAGATACCTCCACAGAAACGGCTCAGTCCTTCACCTCTAGGTCCCACTTCTTAAGCTCTTTCAATTCTTTTTCGCTAGGACGTCTCACCTAGCACGTTTCTCTGTTTTTCCTGCACACACACACACGCTCCACGAAGGACGAAGGGAGGAAAGCATCCGAAACACCAACACCCCACCAGCTACAGCCGACTAACGCTGCCCGACACATCCTCCAAAGCACCACGTGCACGGACAGACCAGTCCCAGCCCAAAATGCCCGCCCTAAATACTCCCCAGGCTTCGGAGAAGTCCAGGCTCAGATCCACATCCACGTTTTGCATCTCAGGTTTGTATCTAAACTAAATAGAAGGATTCTCTTGACTTCTTCCAAAGAATAGTCTTTTAAGACATAAGACTCAAGAACCAATAAAAAAGGTAATTTAACAATATCTCTAGTGTGTCACCAATCATTTAAAGGGCCTTGAGGCTGCTGCATTCCCACTACAGTACAGTAGCTTTGCCACCCTGCTGGTTTTCAATTGACACCCTCTGTGTTGATATTTTTTTCCAACCGAAGCCTGATGGTGTGTTTTAAACTCGCCCCGACAGCTGATGTCCTCAGCTGGTGCCACCGCTGCGTCCCCGCGGCAGCAGGGCCGGGGCCGGGCACGGCTCTTCCTGAACCTACAGCAGTGGGGAAAGGAAACCTCGGCCCCATATCGGCCACGGTGCAAGCCTCAGAAAGGGGAACAACCTGAATTTAGATGGAAGAAGCCCAGGAGGTGCCCAGCAGCTCACCACGGCTCCTTGTGCCGGGCTCCAGCATCACCTGCGGGTTCCTGCATGGCCATTACTCGGTCCAACCCCTCCGTCCTGCCCCACACCTTGCCCTTCTGACCCAGGTGTTAATTAACAGAAAAAAGAGACGGGGAGGAAGCGGGTGGACGACCACCTCTTAACGCACACTTACCTGCTGCAAGTGAGATGAATACTTGTAAAAAACAAACTCCTGCCGAAAGTTTGCCTCTGCAAATACCCACAGCACAGCGTGCCGCCCACTTCAGTAATAAGTTTTCAAATGGATAACTGCTAAATGAACGTATCTGCTAAAGGAATCAGGTTTTGTGCACTCCAAGGTTATGTGTTTAACAGGCTTCAATACTTCAATGAAAAATTGAGGTGGCAATGATTTGCAGACTAAATTAATGTTAAATACTTCAAAGAACTGGACAAACAAGTCAGCAGCAAAAATTTTATGGGTTCACTTCCTTCAAGGGAACTTAAAGAGCCAGCATTTTATTGCTGTGAATTCTAGTCACTCCTTTTACCCCTCAGCATCTGTTTGAAATATGTAGTAGACAATTGCTTTTTTGGCTCTGACTCAGGTGGTTGAAATACAGGACAAACAGACTACTGTATATAAGCTTTCCTCCAGCAATGAAAATTTTTATTAACTCTCTTGCATAGCAAACTCGGCTGCCTAGCTTCCAATCCCTATAGAATCATCAAGGAATGTGGCTAGTTATTAATTCTGGTGGTCAAGCGTGGGGTGGATACGTTGGGGCTTGTCTGCAGCGTGTAACCTCACATTGCAGGGAAAAAAAAAAAAAAAAAGAAAGTACAGAGGGAAGGAAAAAAATAAATGAGTTCTGTTTAGTTCATCATTCATATGTGTAAAATTCCAAGCTAAATACTAGCTCTGTGCATAAATATGTCAGCCTTGTCAGGAGCTCCAGCCAAAGAAAACACAGCGGTGGTGGAGGGGTGCAGAATTACCCTCAGAGCCATGAACTCGCCCCACCTTCAGTCACCGTGGCAAACGCGGGAGTTTTCGGGTGTAGGTGCTGCACAAAACCCACCTGCAAGCCCTGCTGAAAACCTCTCTGCTCACCCCACCCAGCTGAAGGACCAGAGGAAGGAAAGAGCATGGATAAAGGTGTGTAAAACGGAAAGGAAGCCCTTGATCCCCGGGAGACCTGCTTTAGTTAAGGGGATGCCGGCCACTTGCAATCCCTGCGCTTGTTACTTGACTTCTGCATCCACGGCGCTACCTCTTTGTGCTTGTTCCACACCTACCACTTCTGCAAAGCTTTTGATCACCAAGCAACGATGAGAGATGGTTTCCAGCATTTAAAACTGTCTTTAAGTTGTGGTTATGGTCTAATTTGAGCAAATTTTTGGCCATTGTGGTGCGCTACAGGTTGCTTTGAGCCTTGCGTTGCATTTCTAGTGTCATAAATATCTAATAGCAGTGGTCAACGTTTTAAAATAAACACTTGCCACAACCTCCTTTTTATATTTTCTATAGAAAAAAACCTCCAACTGACTGACATCCCACTGCTCTGTAGCTACCACCCATTTCTGTATTTCTAGTGGATACTTAAATAGTAGGGTATTAAAGGGCTGGACTTTGTCTAAAGTTCCCCTTCGGTTTTGCTCTGTGTTTGAGAAACAAGGCAACAGCCTAGAGCCAGCAATCTACAATCTCTATTTGCTCAAGCCAATTTCCACACCAACGAATTCAGAAGCTGCAGCGAGCCTGCACCCCAACGCCATGGATCAGGGAACGCCACAGAGAGGTCCGATCCCCTCCGCTATTTGCGAGACCATCCCTGGGCAGAGCCAAAAGGCATCAACGATGAGATATCACACCATCCTCTATCACGACATGACCCGTGACACTGAGTCTCCTGCTCTGGTACACCACAACACAAAGCACTGTCCCCGTACCATTCCCAGGCCACCACCAGGTCGGTGTCTCCTTGACCATTCATCTCTTTTCCAGTTTCCCCAGGGGACAGCCCAGCGCAGGACGCTTCTCATCCCTTCCCTCCAACTGCAGTTGCTGAAGGAGCAGAATGCAGCTTGGCTCTCGTCCGTCCTATTTCTTTCTGCTGCTAAAAAGCCGAGTTCCCTTCCAGCTCCCGCGCACCGTCCCTCCAGCAGCGCGGGCTCTCCGGCACCTCGCTTCATCTGGCGAGCACCCGCGGCGCTGCTGAACGTCAGCCAACGCAGGCAGCGCCCGTGAGCGCGCCGGCCGCCTCTCCAGCAGCTCCCTCGCACACCATGTGCTATTGCGAGCACCACATGTGGCTCCGAGGCGGTGGCCAAACAGCACCGACACCCGTCCCGAAGCGCTGCAGATGCGCAGCCGCACGGATAGGGGACTCCTGCAAGTCACCCGTGCTCGGGTCGCTCCTGGGAAGAAATTGCTCGCAGCTGGGATGCGCTGGGACAAGGGATGCCGGGCCCTGAAGTCCTTAGGAGACCATCCCAAACCTTCTCTTGAAATGAAGCCTGCCGTGTGCTGGCTCTGGCCATTTGTCACCTCTCCCTTGAACCATTTATCCCAAACAGCCAGGGACACAAAGCCAGGGTGCCCCAAGCCGGCTGTGAGGTGCGCTCAGAGGACTGTGAAGCCTATGAGATATTTAGCAGCGAGCAGCCAACTTTTGTCACAATGCAGATAAGGGAAGGAAGCAGATGCAAGGTACCCTAGCATATAACTTGTGACCTTCCTCAATATATGGGATGGCAGGAAGCCCACTGAGATACACGATGGTCATTCAGAGAGCCCCCAGTCAACCATTTTGTCCTTTCAATGCTGTACTTCAGAGTGATGCCCGTACATACCCAGATACTGTCCTGGATGCAGGACAATCCATAAACTTTCCAAGTAAACAAGCAGTATTTCTGCTTAAGCATTTCTGGTTTAGGCAATAGCATGAGACAGCCCAGAGCGTGCTCCCCTGAGGTCTCCAGTCACCACAAAAGGCTCCCCCCCATCTCACCAGCTCCCCGGGCCCTCCAAGGTGCCTACAGGAGTCCTCTCACTGCTCTACAGAAAGTTGTGCTAATCTGTGTCTTAGGCAAATGAAACACTAAAGAGAAGTGCCAGATTAAATACTCTACCTAACTGGCTGCTCCTGTATCCCATCTAACTCACTGCTCCTATATCCCATCGCATCAATGGGATGGGATCAGAAGCAGCTGGCAGAGATATGGCATGGCAGGCTAGAGCTGGACCACTGCTCTGATCAGCAGCCCTTGGCACGCACACCTGCTTCTGAAGGGCAGCAACGAGCTTCAGAATAGCTCAAAATTGTGTTCTGGCACATATTTTCTAGCCCCTCCTTGAAAAACACAACCGGTCTCTGAGAAACCTGCCTGCTTTGCTCATATTCTGCATAAAAACGTGGCCTTTTAATTTAAATGTTGCCACCTGTCATCTTTATCCTTTTATTTTTGGTGCCTCTGCTCCTAATTGTCATTTCAAATGCAATGTGAATTCCCGAACGAAGCGGGCTGGGTGGCGGCTGGAATTTGGGACATGGGGCAGAACCGCGCCAGGAGCTGCCAAAGCAGCACACGGCCTCGGCTCGTTGCGTAACTTAATTAGACTTTCCCCGATAAAACGCCACCTTCGTACAAGAGACCCCAAATAACACGCTTTCCCTGAAATATCCGGAGTCTGATTCATCTGTTTTACTCCTGCCTTCTGCTGGCTTAGCACCACCAGCAACAGCAGCGGCGTTACACCAACGTGAAGCTGAAATAAATCCATGGAGAGACAGACACACTGCAAACACACAGAAATTAATGCGCTTTTCACTGCTCTCCGTGTACAAACACACAGGAAAAAAATTTTTTTCCCTTCCCTTCCTCTCTTTTTGCAAGTTCCTGGCTATCGCTCTGCAATGTAGATATTCCCATCATGCCTCGGTGCTTTGCAGCCCCATGATGCCCTCACTTTTGATTGTGTAGATGAAGTTGAAGTGCACAGGGTATTTACTGATCCAGTTATCTTGTTCTGTGACAGGCAGAATCAATCAATCAAGGGGCCAGCTTTATGCTTGCGTATTCCAGGCACATCTCCGCACTTCAGGATACGAGATCACAGTGTTATCCAGCCAAATTTGATCAACAAATGCAGTTCCCCTGTGCCACAGCAATCTCAGATGAAGATGTTATTATGTGGAACTGAGCAAAGTGATAAAGACAGTACAGAAAAAGGAGGAAAAGTCCAGCTGGACCTTTCTGACAGCCTCTATATACTAGGGCTGCAGCATCCCTTTTTCTGAGGCTGAGAAAAACAGCACATTCCCAAGGAGCTGTTGCAAAATGCTTTCTGGCCACCCTGTATCTGTTGGTACTGAATGAAAGCAACATTATGCCATGGACTTTGATACCATATTCTTAAATGATGGACAACAGATTTGAGCCCTCGCCACTGTATCGATGTTCATTTTTATGGCACACGATCACATACTGCATTTTTCATCACTCTGCTGTGGACAAGCATAGCAAAACCTGAATGCCTGAAAGTGTATTTTAAAATGACAGCTGGCTTAAGCAACCTTTAAGGGTTTTTTTGTTTCTTTCTTTCTTTGGTGGGTGTTTTGGTTAAAATCCTAGCTACAAAAATATGAACGCGAACGTGCAAATGTTCAAGTCTGTCTCAAGGATAGTTGACACCATGCTTTTATTTTGCCAATAGCTTTTCACTTTGCTATTGCCCTACAGTTATTTTACATTATTTAATCCAAAATACCATCTTTTTGATTCTACCTTTCTTTGCATTTTAAATCTTTAATGGGAGCCTTTGGCAGTCCATGGGCACAATTATTAGATATCTGCAGAGAGAAATTGAAAAATTAATCATACTTTCCATTTTATATTTCTGTACTATACATAAAAATTATCTGGTCTTAAAGCTGCATTCTGTAGCCTTTCAGTATTCTCTCCCCAACATGGTAAATACTAGGCAAGAATCGGTGTATCTTACACTCAAATCTCTCTGGCTAAACAGTTCTATGGGGAAGGCTGTGTTCTCTTTTCAAGTGCAAAATTTATTTCAGATCATTTTTCAATTAAAAGGCATCTGCTGCTACCACTTCTGTTATGCACTGCCTCACAATCAGTAAAAAGTACCCTAAACTAATCATATTGATGATACTGAAGTTGTTTATTACCCTTTTATGGGCTTGGGTACTTAAATTACAGTTTTCCACAACTGTATGCAAAATGGGTAACATAATCCTCGTGCAGTTTATTATAGAAACTGATATATGCATTAATCTGACCTTTGTCTAAATAGATCCCTAACCACAGGGAAAAAAAAAAATCCAAAGGCATCTATCAGCGTGTGAGCAGGATCAAAACTGCTATATCTATTAACTTTGTTTTCCTTTCACTATTATTAAACTGGAAAGCAAAAATCAACTGGAAAATTATGCCATTTGGGTTCCCTTGTCATCATGTAGTAAGTATGAGAAATATATGTGCAATAGCCAAATGGCCAATAGACAAAACACCCACTCCAAGTGACGTACTGTTTTCCATACCACTCAGACAAAATCAAAACAACAGAGCTGTTGCAAACAAAAACAAAATAACATTTCCCATAAGCATTCCAGACAGAGAAAATTTACAGGAAAAGAAAGCTGGGAAAAGACCCAGAGCGACGCGAGTGTTTGTACCTCCAGCCATAAAACCCTTTGCTGCAGAGATGGTAAACAACAGCCGAACATTAAAAACACATAAAGGCTAACAATTGATTAATTGTCCAACTTTTTAGTTAAAGATTTACATCAGCAGCGAGGGCTCGGTGCTGGCACCCGCGCTGCCTTTGGCGGCGAGCTCGGTGCCCCCGGTTGGGGCAGCAGCAGCACAGGACCCAGGATTTTCACTGGGAAAAGAGCAGGATCCGAGCTGGCATGGGGAAAAGCCCCAGCGATAAAGCTGGGAGGGGAAAGTAAACAACCAGGTTGATTGCTTCGGAGCAGTCTGTTCTGCAGAGGCTTCAAGAAAATAAAAAGAAAATCCGGCTTTTTTTTCTTTTTTTTCTTGGAAAGTCCTTCCAAGTCTATGTGCAGCCTGGTGGAATAACAACTTGAAAAAGTGAAGATGTCGATTTTTTATAGCTGACTCACATTTATATAACTTTGTTAATGCATCTGCTCCCTGGAAGTTACAGTATCTGTGTTTAGCCCAGATACCTGCCCATAAATCGTGGCAGTGCGGTGAATATCAACAGCTGCATTTTACTATTGCAGCCAGTCAGTTTACAGTGTCTCCATCACAGCGAATTCTTGTCAGCTGCACTCTCGCTAACACAATTCCTATGTTTTGCCTGGCAGTAAATGGACGCTCCTGCCCCAGCATCATCTAAACAACTCTGTTAACATTTGCCCCCGAGCGTCTCTCTCTTTGTCCAGTCCCTGTCTTCTAACAGATGTCATCCAAGTCTAATCAAGCATAAAATGGTCATAAATATTTCTTTCTGGTAGATTTCACATTCGCATTTCATGCAGGGACATGATATTTTTCTGCTACCTCCAGGGAGTACCTAATGCAAAAACCAGTTACTTACATTCAAGGCTCATGTTCCTTTAGTAAAATGCAGCACATGTTCTCAGTTCAAAGACATAAAAAGGCACAAGACTTTATCTTCTTTTGTTTAACTGCCCCCTTTTTTTAATAACGTGTGCCACAGCTTCCATCTAGGTATGACATTGTCCTTTGCTTAGCAGGAAAACACACCGGCACATAATGCCCAATTCTGACTCTACAACCCTCCCGAGCACCAGCTATTTGGATTTTCCTCCTCCCGTACCTTAATTGTTGCTTTTTTGTCCTCGGCTATTTCATGTAACAAGCCACTCAAAGGATTCACAAGATAAGAAAGGCGCTTCTCTATTTCGGTTGATTTTATGCAAAATTTTGCAGCCTACCTCCTCATGGATTTTGTTCAAACAATTAAATGATTCCAGGGTACAAATTTAAGGTTCATGCCTATTTAACAGCTGATAAAGATCATCATGAGATATAAGCAATTTCCAGTATTTAAACTTCGATAATTCAGTCCAAACTACTCAGGATAATTAATTCTGACTTCTTAATGTTGGAATCATCAGAGAAATTATATTTATCTTCGGTAAACTTGGTAAATAGTTGTGTCAGAATGTAAAATAGAACTAACCCTGGATTATTCACAAAGCCATATGTCTTATTATTTTTTCCCCTGTTATGTTTGTCACAGCAGAAATATGACATCGCTATTTAAAGTGAACCAAACAACACTTAAGGATATAGATCACAACAGCGAAGCTGTTTTTTCCCTCCTCCTTCTCCACTGAGTCTAATATTTGATTACTGTTAGTCAAATCAAGCTTTCAGGCAAATAATCTCCATTTTTTAAGTTAATGAGATGTGGTCATGTCGACAACAGCTTGCAGAAACTTTTAATTCCAATTCCTGCAGGCTGTGCTGGCCTCTTTTACAGCAACCACTGTATGAATGAGTCAAATTTGCCAAAATGGCTTATGTAGACAAGTGCACACTTTAAAGAGGCACTAATTAAAAATACCCACTGGTATCATAATTTAAATACCATGAAAATAAACTGTAAAAGTAGCTCGGCTACAATCTTATGGCTTTCCTTAGAGCTCGTTTACTTTAACTAGATAGTGTTTTATTGCAGATGTACTCATAGCTAAAAACAATTTTTCGTCTTGGAGGAATTCGAGATTTTGATATAATTAAACAATTTATGTTAATATTTGTTTCACATAAGCTATTAAGCAAGCCCCCCAGAACAAGTGCTAATTGAGAAAGATGCAAAGAAGTAGAGTGCTGAAGTAAGCAGCAAATTTATACTGTTGATTTACTGCCCTATCTGCTACTTCCCCCCTCATTACGGCTCTCTTTCTTGCTCTCATTCTCCGCTATAAGGCTCCCAGCTGTACTGAATCCCATTAAAACACTTTCCTCGGTTGCTATTATCTACTGCTTTCCTTAAAAAAGGAAGAAGAGGAAAAGGGAGCAACAGAGGTGGAGCCTGGCATTATTCTCGATGCACTTCCCTGGCCACGACTTCTCCAAAATCCCTTTTGTCTTTCTGATTTTTTGGCAAGGAATGCAGGCAGCACAGCTGTAGTGTAACAAAAGCAGACATGAGATCAAAAAAAAAAAAAAAAAAGTTGGTGCTGAGAGGGTTAAACCTATTTAAGGGGTTAAATATGCAATTACCGCTGACTAAAACCAGAGAGACATATAGATAAATAGAAGAAATGAAGTCCCCAGGTTCCATTCAGAAGCCTTCATCACATTACTACCAGACAGAAAACTCTTTAAGTACCATTTTCAGATGTTAAATCATTGTTCGTGCAGCACATATTCTCACTATTCCTGGGGGAACAATATCTGAAGACAGCGTGCTAACAAATGCAATCCAGTAAACAGGCATTTTTCCTCTTGTTGTTAGTACCTTTGTGTTCCAGCTCCCAGCTCTGTCATCCATGCCTTCTCTCTGCTTTGAAGTTAAAGTACTGAATGAGCGTTGTCATCTATTATCCAGAGTGTGCATGTAGATTATAAATAAGAAATAAAAGTGACTTTCAGTACACTGCTTTTGCATTAGCAACTTGCCTTCTCTGTTACCTCCTCTGTCCTTCATACTTTGCTACCAACATTATATTAAAAACCTGACTTTAAGTGTTTCCTGCAGAATGAGAGACACATGCTGTAAAATATGTACACAGCAGAGACAAAAGTTTTATTGAAACAAACAAGTCTAGCAGTTGCACCAGGTTCACAAGTTCAGCTTCAATAGACTGTTTAACCCTTATCTGCAGATGTCCTTCAGGCTCCCGACACATTAATTGCATCCCTGGCTTCGTTTGCGTGCACGCCACTGAAAAGACGGAGCTATTAATTACACTGAAGTTTATTTACAGGGAGGGTCCTTTTCTACTATTGATCAATTATGTATTAATATTTCCCAGTGTAACAAGCTCACCGCATCTCTCATTTTAAGGCCCGAACAAACGCTGCTCACAGGGGGCACAGCGCTGACCTCTTTCAACTCCATCTGCTCGGACCTGGGCAGAAAACTCCTCTCCCTGAATGTGCTGAGTTACCAACTCTGGGAGGTTTCTCCTTTTGCTTCATCTAAAGAAACCCATGAGCCAAGACACTCAGTGCTTTCAGTTACTGTGGTAAAACCCCTAAATCTTCCCACTGCCTTCCCTGGGCCACCGCCGGGCACGGGCGCAGAGAATTGGGGTCCCACCTACTCCCCTGATGAGCCGCTGCACAGCATGGGGAAAAACAGCTACAGGGGAAATCCAAGCCTAGGAAAGTGAAACAAGGCTGAGGCCAAAGCTAGCTCTGCAGGATGACCTGAGAGGCACCAAAAGCCAGCTTCTAATAACACTAAATGCACTTCTAAATAACAACAGGTCTTTTACACCTAATAAATTGCTCACTCTTTACCCATTTTTGAGGAGCAAATCCAACCTTACACACCCTACTTCCCTCCACTCCTATGTTCAGCTCAAAATCCAGGCAGATGTTAACTTGCACAGCATCTGTGTGGTTTCAGAGACCTGAAGCCCATCTGGGGAGGGAGTGGAAGCGGCTGGACGGGACACGCAGTGCCCTGTGTGCCAGCTGTGAAACGATGCTATCAGCCGAGCCTTCCTGAAAACATTTGTCCACACAGCTCCTGGCTTCTGCAGGTGGCAGCAGCTGCAGGGGGCAGAAGAGGAGCCTGGTGGCTCTTCTGGCTGGGCAGCAAACTTCGCAGTCCATCTGCAGCTCAGCAAGACCTGGGCAGGTAAGGAATCTGCAGGGCAGGCGCAGAGGAGCTCTCCTTCCCTTCATCCCTCCAGGTGTCCTGCATCATTCCGCCTTTCATCCTCTTGGATAAACAGGAATGATATAAGGACGCTCAGCACAGTCCGGTGATTTTCACCCAAACATATGGGAGCCAGCCCTTTCATAAAACGCTTTAGGTAAATGGTTCAAGTCCCTGTGAAGATCGGGGCATGGTGGTAAT
The DNA here is from genome assembly GCF_963932015.1 of Anas acuta. Taxonomy (NCBI): domain Eukaryota; kingdom Metazoa; phylum Chordata; class Aves; order Anseriformes; family Anatidae; genus Anas; species Anas acuta. Next base: position 4,688,395 of record NC_088989.1, on the reverse strand, counting down.
GATTTTCAAGGTTGCTGCCTACTGCCCGTCCCTGTAACATCACAAAGGAAAAATCAGATGGAGAAAAACAGACTAGAAGAAGAGGCACATATCCCTTCCTTCCTTCTACCAGGATAAGATGAAAATGTGATTGTGCTGAACAATCTTTCATTAGCAGATAGCACAGCTGCCAGCAGCTCCGATAGCCTGGAGAACGCTGTCCTGCTCCCCTTAGTGAAGGTAGCGGTGGTAGCGTGGCCTCTGGATGCAAGGCAAGGACCAGCAGTGCCATGCAGGTGTGAGGGGCGTGCTGCTGAGCCCTCCAGCACTGCAAACCTGGGGAGCACCAGGGCACTTGAGCCCCTCCTGGTCTGGAAAAGCACCAAGTGTGGGGCCTCAATGCCTCTTAACCCTGGAGGCAGCACTTGTGGCCTCGGCATTTCAGATCCTGAGGGGCTTCTGGAGGCACAGCAACGAGACACGACTGCAATGCAACCACCACCTCGACCGGCTGCACGGGGAGCATTGCTGTCAGAAATATGGCAAGGACCAAACAAGATGCTTGGAGCATAAATCTAAAGAAACGCCTACACAAAGGATTGTGTCGTGTATCCACAACACACTCGAGTATTTCCTCCAGCACCGTCCTGGAGGTTGCTTTGCCCTGAGTGTCTCTGGCCTTAAAGGACCTCGCCAGCACCACGAGCCAGTGGTCGGCCTTCTGCTGATCCTCAATAGGAAGGTTTCAAGGGGCTCGAGAGGAACAAACTGGCGTTCCTCTCAAAAAAGATGATCAATCCTTCAACGGCTAGCTGCTGTGTCACTAAAAAAAGCCGTGTGGCGTTACAGGATAGCATGCCAGAGATTTCCTGAAAAGCTGCTGTGGCTTTGTTTAGACACCGCGATCCCACACTGCTCCTGGAGGGCAGCCCCTGCCCACCACGCAGGAGGATTTTTGCCTCAGGTAGGGGCTGGTTTTCCATCCACCTCCTGTCAACGAGACTGAAAGAACTGAAGTTGGGGTCCCTCATTCAGCAAGTCTGCCTCCTGCCCGAGGTTACCAACAGGAAAACAGCCCCAGCCCCATGAGCTCATTTAACACCAGCTGCATCTTCCCAGCACGAGATCAGCTCCCAAAGACAAGATCAGAGAAGGTGCAAAGCTGGTCTTAGGGAACACGAGAGCAGGTACGAGAGGGATTCTTTGCTGTCAAAGCACAATTTGTTGGCTCGTGATAAACCCGACCGGCTTCATACACCAAGGATCACAGGACATTAGCTGCTTTTACATGGCAACGTGGTGCAGAGGTTCCAGGTGGAACATTGTTTTATGTTGATCACGACAAAGCTCTCCGCAGCTTTGATAACACCTGCACGGGGGCTTTTCATTCAAACTAATGAGTGATCCTGGCTGTCGGATGCCGAGCCATGCTCTTGATGCTTTCCAATGGTTCAGGCCCTAACTAGGAATCAATTCAGCTTGGAGAAGCAAGAGCATTTACCCATCTAAGGGGGGCTGAGCGATGATCCTGTTCCCTGTGCTCTCCCCAGGCACACCTGAAAAGGCACGGTGACAAAGGAGCCCCACGTGTTGGCCAAGCACATCTCCTACCTGAGGGATCTCCCTGCTCTGCAGCAGCAGTCAGCTCACGCTGCCATCAGCATCAAACAGCTCAGACCCGACGGGCTCCTCGCTCAGCGCAGGCCTTTCGCTGCTCTGTTTTCCAACATCTGTTTCAGCGCCTGTCATCTCCCTGCTCTAAACAAATGCACTGCAGATGTCTTGTCTTGTGGACGACAGAGACTTGGCAAAGGCAGGAGCAGTGGCCTCCAAACGACAGAGGCAGGGTTATGGCAGTTGTTGTTGGGGGGTTCTGCCTGGCCTCTGTGCTCTGAACACGAAATGGGTTTTTAAGCACCCGCACACCTTTACTCCTGCTCTGTCCTTCAGATTTTAGCGGCTGCCGAAGGACAGGGAGCAGGATGCAGACGGAGAGGCAGCCTAACCCAGAAACATGTGGCTCGAGTCTTCTCAGAAGATTTATCATTGACATATGCAATTAAACGGGAAGACACACTCATTTGCTCATCTTTTGCTCCAAGGACAATCTGATACAAGACGGGGAAGATGGAGGGACATGATGTGTGGTAAAGATAGACAGCTGAGACCAGATTCTGGCCTGAAAACAACAGAAGAGAGACTTCCTTGGGCTAAGATCGTGCTTCTGGAAGAACCAATCGATGAAACGAGATAGACACACATGTAGAAGAAAGAGGGATGGGTTACTGCGAGGGCTCTCCGGGCACATCCCTCCTGCTGCACGCCTTTTACCCAAATCCTGTTTGAGCTGCCACTGGGAGAACCTGGTAACTGAGATCTCAAATTTTAGATTTTTTGAGTCCCTGCAAACACTTCTTACCTGCAACTGCTTGAAGTTTGGGTGGGAATAACTGTCGGTAAAAAATGGGATGGCACTTAGTAAAGATGAATCTACGGTGCTGCAATTCAGCTGGAATACCCAAACTTTGCAAATGCAGCAAGGAAAACAACTAATTACACAGCACTTCTTCAGGAAAAAAGAAGTCTAGGGATTACAGTGGATCACAAGTTGAACATGAGTCAACGGGGTCATGCTGCTGCAAAAATAGCATGCACCACAGTCAGAGGCATAAACAGGAGCATCGCCTGCAAGTCAGGCACCGGGAAATTTGTTGTCTCCACTTGTTGCAGCAAGATGTCAGCTGGAGGATCGTGTCATCTGAGCACCACAAGTCAAGAGGAACACAGACCGCCTGCAGAGCCCAGAGGACAGTGACCAGAACGATTACAGGTCTGGAAAATACAAGTTACATGGCCAGAGCTAGGACTGCGGAGGTTCTGAGGAGATGGAGGGCACAAACAGCATTCAGATGCTGTGATATGAAACAGGCTGCTGTGAAGAGGAAGGAGATGACCTGCTCACAGGCCTGTGACAGGCTCCACAGGAGGTCAGAGGGTTTACCTGCAGGATAAGCATTTGGTCAGGCATTGGGAAGAAGCGTCCTGATGGAAGCCCTGCCCTGATTTGAGATGTCACCACTGCCCCAGTGAGGCTGTCAGCCACTGCTGGGACAGTTCCTGCCGTGGGCTCTCGGTGCCCTGGGACGGATCCCCAGAGGGGAACACAGCACACACTTCCCTGCCCCCAGGGAGAGGCCCGTATTTCTGCTCGCACTTGATGAATCTTTGACATGCAGGCCTTATGACACAGCCTTGGTAGACCATATCTTTCCTTTATTATGCCGAGCAATTGTCCTTGTAATCAATTAAGAAAAAAAAGCAGGTGGTCAACAGGAACTCTGAAAAATAAAGCCCCTCTGCAAAGCAAACACCATACCTTTCAGAGCAAAGAAAATACTGTAAACAGAGCTAATCGCTGCTAACCCCCTATAATCCAGTCCTTGCCCAAGTTAAAAGGCTGGAACCAAGTGTAAAACACTTCAAAAAGCCTCCTCTTTAATTGCAGGAATTGGTGAATCAGTTCTCAAGGAAAAGAAAGAACTATTTCAACTTCCCAAACCTTGCCACGCTGGGCAAAGGGGGCTCAGGCCTGCCGGGTGAGGCTGGGCTGGTGCACAGGGGGTCCTGTGCCACCCACCCAGGATGGATGCTCCGTGTGCCAGGGGACATTGAACCATTGGGGTGTCACCTCCGTGTGCCATAAAGGAAGATTTGTCAGACAGCAAACAGCCTGCTTTTAGCTTCTCCATAAAATACCGACAGTTACCAGCCCTGCCTGCACCTTGCTGAGTGTTGCGTTCAATAATATTAACAGGCTCGTATTTACCGTACCCTAAAAGCTAACAATCCCATTGCCAGCACTAATTAAAAAGACAAGAAACCGAAAGGAGGCAGTGGATTAGTTCTTCGATATGGATTCACGCCTAGATTTAATAAAACCTGCTTTACTGTTATAACCCTACATTTGTTTCAGGAACACCATAAAAGATAAGCCTGCTTTTTGTTGTTTACTGGCTTGGAGGGTTTTTCTTTAGGACCTGTAATATAGCACTGGAGCTAGGGGAAGCAGCCCGTTTTCCCTCAGCTTCTGCTACCCAAGTAACAAGTCTGGAATGACGGCTGGGAAGAAACCAGCACACCTACCCAGAGAGAGTAATTCTGGATAGGCGGGCAGGAGAAGGCAGGGTTATGGGGCTGAGCTGCAAGGACTGCTCCCCGGGACTGCACAGAAAGCATTTCACCCCCAGCCCAGTGCCACGGCCAGCTCTGCCGGCCGGTGGGAGGTTTTGTGCACCGCAGGACGAAACCTACCAAGTAAAACACTGCACCTGCAGTGCTGGCAAGGGTATGACTTGTAACGACAGAGAGAGCAGGGCCTTATACAGCCTCATTGTCACAAATGTTGTAGGCTTTTCAACAAAGTCTCCAGCAGATGCTGTCCATGCCCACCTGTCTTTCTCTGAGCTCTAAGAGGAGGACTGGCACAGAATGAGCAGGTACACAATGTATACGATTACTTTGTTGTACCACAGCAGCCGCTCTACCCCAAACAGAGCTTTTCCTAGGAAAGATCAGATTTGTATCCAACACACCCTTTAAGTAGACACCAGAAAAAGCCTCCTGGGGACTGCTGAGACTACCTACAGAAGCTCTGCCATGCACAAGATCTCCATCCTGTTGTAGTTCTCGCTGTTCCCGCAGGCTGCTAGGTCCCACTGCTCCCCAACCAGCCCCATTTATCCTTCCCCGCGTCTATCTGACCTTTCTCCTCCAATGAATCACTTAATTATGTGGAAACAAAACTCTGAAACGATGATGGTTTAAAAACACAAGTGCCCTATAGCTTCGTACCTGCGAGAGCAGCCAAAGCCCAGAGGCGTGGGGCTGCTGCTGGGTAAGGATGGCACCAGGTACAAGGGATGAGCCACCCTCTGCCTTCAGAGCCTCCCGTTTTTTTAGCACACACCTGCCTGATTATTAAAATTAGGAGTAAAAAGCAGGAGTGTCAGACAGTCAGTGGTCCTACTGCATTATGCTAGCTCTTTTCTGGCTTTTTTTTTTTTTTTTTTTTTTGCTAACAGTGATAACAAAAAGGAAATTTAAAGGAAAACTTCATCCGACCGCATTAACAACTACCACATTCCTTTAGCTTGTGATCACTTTAATTCAAGCAGGCAAGACTTTTTTGCCCTTCCTTTCCTGCATTTAATTTCCAGGTAGAGTTTGTTAAAGCCTGAAATCCCACCTGAACTTTGGCAAGTCTTTGAAAAAAAAAAAAGAAAAAAGAAAAAAAGCCCCATACACAAATATTTGGCTAAGCAACCCATAGCAAATTGCGTAATGCCAGTTAAAAGTTGTGTTTTTTAAGTATCAGCCCCAGAGGTTTTATCTGAAATAAAATCCTGATTACTTCAGATTCTGGAGGCAAACTGTGACCTTGCTCTGCATCTCCAAATTTGAAACATTTGTGTCGTGCCCCTCAATAATGATGTCTCTTGCTAGAAAAGAACAAAATCCTTTCAAAAGCATGCTTATTTCCTCTAATAGGGTAGGAAGGCCCAAAACAAGCCCCTAAGAATTAGTTCAGCCTTGAAGCTTGATCAAAGGAGGCTACCCAAAATGGGAAATACAATTCTTTATCAAGCAAAACTAACCCATCTCCAAGCATGCAAGCGTCTTCTGAGCACCCGTATGTCCGGCGATGTTCCTGCCTGTAACAATCCCAGCCCTCAACCCTTTATGATCACTAAATGAGAATCAAGATCGTGTCAGCACACAGAACACGAGAAATTATACCCACGTCTTGCATCACTCTCCTCCATGTGCCTGAGAGCATGCACCGCCGCCGAGGGCTGGGGGCGAACGGGAGGATTGTGCTGATGAGTTTTGCAACACGTTGCCAGATAGATTAAATACCCAAACTCTCCCCTGCCTTCTCTTTACAAGCATTACTTGCAGGAGCCCAGAAAAAAAAAAATCTTAAAAGAAAAAGAAGAAATATGATTAAAAATAAATTGAAAACCCCAACTTGTAATAAAGCTGGCACTGGCCCCAGGCTTCAGAAATGTCTGACACATGACACTGACTTTACAGACACTCTACAGATACAATACATGGCTTTTATAGGGGAAAAAAGGGGATATTTGCACTATTTAAAACAGGTTGCAAATACATTTTGTTTTGAAAATGCAGTGAGCCTGGCTAACAAATGCAGAACGAAGCAACAAAACAAGCAACACTCATCCTGCAAAACTGTCATTAGAGAATGTCGCTGTTTACACTCAGCATCCAAAAATTACCTTCTGCTAATTTTTTTTAATTAATGGGGTGCTATGCAGTTAAATAAACTCATGAAGAGTATTCACGAGTTTTGCGTTTGCCTTTGAATCCCAATCTTTATTTACAGCATTGCTGTTATAAATTACAGCAGCACTGCTGATATTCTTTTCACTTGCTGTGATACCCAGTGAAGCTCCACAGGATAAAGAACGGAACAGAGGGAACCGTGGCGCTTCATTCAGCTCTCATTTAAATCTATTTGAGTCAGACAAAACTCCACCAAAACCAACAGCCCCACTAGTGAAAATCAGCGCAGTTCTGCTCGTAAGGCACTGCCGAGCAATCCCCTGCACACAACTCATGTTCCCAAATAAAGCTGAATTACTTTTAAAATGCCAGCAATGCACGCAACTTCTTGTTAGTTGGCAATTAATTAAACCTTAATTCAGCAAGGTGCTCGAGCACATTCCTGGGTTTACAGGCATGCGACGTACCCGGTGACCTCACTACGACGAACGATGTGCCCACATTTAGGCACATGCTTCAGCATCTTGCGACATCAAGGCCCCAGCAGGGAAGTTTTGTGCGAATTAAAGTCTTCTTGTCACCTAAAGAGGCACGCTGCTGTTTAAGCTCGCCGTACCACAGGGCTGGTTGCACTGTTTGTTAGATAACCCCTAAGCCTGAAGATCAGTGGAGGAGGAACAGCCTCCAATAATTTAAATAACATCAATTATTAGAAATAGACTTTTAATTTGTAGCTGGTGTCTACTGAACGTCTTTCTCAGCAGGCACATGTGCTGGTTAAAAGCTTTGAAGCATTCCTTTGTGCAGCTTCCCTAAACAGAACTCCTGAATGTGTAACTTTTTTGCTTATGAGTAAGCATAAGCAAATACAGGGGTAGGGAGCACACCTACGAAAACAGCTGGGAACAAACATACCATTGCTGATTTTTTGCATGAGATGCAAGGTTAAAAAACAAACCAGCAAACATATTTCAGAAGCTACAGCTCTTCAAAGAGCCCGCAGAAACCTAAGCAATTACTACATGACTTTAAGTTACCAGTAAAAGCAACTATTGTAGAAAAAAAAATAAATAAATACAGAAATAGACATCCCCAGTCTGAAGGTTTGGATGTGCACATAACCCAGGTGGATTCATGTCTAAGGGCCCGGCTTCTGCAGGTACATGCTTGTACACGCACACACGACTGCAGAGCCCTGGGTGCCAATGTCAAGGTGCTCTGAGGACTCAAGATTTATGCGGTTATTTGTAAAAGACCTTAGAAGCAAAATAAAACAAAACCAAGGCAAAAAAACGCATCTCAGCAAGTGCAACAAAGTGGTAGTTTCCCCTTACCCTTCAGCACTTCGAGAAGATTCAAGGCTTGTTGATGTCAATAAGTAGTTATAACAAAGGCATTAGTACTAGTGAGGATAGAGAACGCCGCATGAATGTTCTCAGCATGGTTCATTGACAAGAGATCTAAAAATTGAATTATTAAGGAAAAAAATCATTGATTCTAAAATCCAGGCAAGGTAGCCAGCCTACGTTAAAACTTATTTAATTTTTCCAGCGCAGCTTCATTCCTAAGCTCTCAGAGCCACAGCTTTTCCATTGAAAAGCAAAAGACATTTTACGCACAATTTTCCCTCTACTAGAAAGAGGTATATTGTGCCCTTCAGTGAACATAAAATTGATATTATCATCTCTTAGTTTATATCTCACTACTTAACCTTCAGATTAAAAGTTATTAGATTTGAATGACTAAAAAGACATCATGTCACCTTCTGTTCAATGTTGGGAGATCGGAGAACTTGAGGGAAAAGTCTGCACTATAAAAACACCAAGTTACCAGGAGCATAAACTTCTTTTTCACGTTCTCCGATGAAACAGCACAAGCCCCACAAATGCAGCAGGCTTTTCACGACGCTGGGATCATCGATTATCAGTGTGCTACAACACAAAATCAGACCCGTTCCCAATAACCTGGATGCAGTTTAAACGACCCTCTCAAAAGGCTCCTTCGATAGCAACAGCAGTTTAATAATTAGGCTTTATGTCTCTTTGGACAAAATGACTCAACATGGACGCTCCCTTAAAGTCTAACAAACAAATTTGGTCTAACCCAGTTATGTCAATATGAAACAAAGACTTTATCTAGGATCTGGTTTAGCAGTTTTGTTCTGAAGAGATAAGTCCACATCATGATCAATGGGACCATAAAACTCCTGATGCAGCTTGTAACCCTTCCCCACGGGTTTTTTGAAATAAGATGAAGCTCAGCAACTTATTTAAAATAATATCATAGCATTACTTTAATTTATACTGTGATACATTCAGAATTCTTTCCAGGCTTATCTTCTTTTTGATCTACCCAATTAAAGCAGCCTCTCAACAATACGCCAAACCCTCCGTTTCTCGTACTTTCTCCTCCTCCTTGGACATGAACAAAATCTGAAGAAACCACAAATTCCCCCTGGAGTTTGCTTTCTTCAATCTAACACTTCACAGCTCAACATTTCGCAAAACATCTACTGCTAAAAAGGGCCAAACCGTGACATCTTCACATTGATACCACACACACTGCAACTACAGTCGGTGAGACTAATCGTGAAGGAAGTGTTGACTTTGGTACAGACACCAGAACCTAGCCCGGATTTTTGATGTCTATGAAATGCTCTTTTTGTCTCCTGTACATGAACAGCACTGAATTTTTCATTTGTATGCATTCACTGAATAAAAGCGTAAAAAATACTAAACAGGATGCACTAAAATTGTATGTAATGCCATCTTTTTTTTTTTTTCAAGGAAAAAAACTTTCCTTACTTTGTGGACACAGAGCAAAAACGGTGTTTGTCTAAGCTCTTCTGAAAGTTCAAAACGACACTTCATAATTGCAGTGCAGTTCAGCTCAAAGACAAAAGCGAAGAAAAGAAACTTCCCTACAATTCTTTATATAAACTTCCTTCTTGTACCAGTTGCATTTCTATTGCTGTTCCAGTTTGTCATAAACACAGTCACCTTGTAACCCTTTTTATCAAGCAATCTATGCACCACCTAAGAGTACACTACACTTCATCAGACAAGCTATAGGTTTACATTATACAAACATTCCAATTCTGCCTGCTCAGCGCAGGTTGTCAATAAATGCAAGCAATTGCAAAACAGCAATGTGTGTTTTTTTCCTTGAGAGAACACTGATACGAGCCTGCCAGTTCTGCAAAATAAACTCTTCGCAATCTCTGTAGCTAATCTGTCAACAAATTACTATTAAAGTCATACCTCCTAAAAGTTCAAAAGCATTCTGGATTAGACAAAAGATACCGAGTTATATACTCGCGGGGCAGTACTTGAAGCTAGGGTATCAAAGTGGATCTCGCTATTGATGTGGAGAGGTTTGCATTTCTGCCACCGAGCAACGCAGCATTTGGTGTCTTGCTGCTCTACATCAGAATTCAACTTGATAATCATCCCCTTTGTTCAGTTCTCATTCTTATTTCTCTAACAACATGAAGAACACTTTAATGAATAGTCCCAAGGATACAAATAAATCATAATAAATAATATTTTATAAACTGAAAAAAAGAGAACCGACTAGAACTGAGGTATCAAGCCTTCTATTTGAGCAGACGTCAGAAACCACTGAAGCAACTAATGCTGTGATCATGTATGTTAAAAGGCAGCTCGTCCCCATGAGCCTGTGTTTATCACTCCCCGGTAGCACATCACCCCCTCATTACAGGCTTTCTGTCCCAGCTTCCCTCGCTCAGCCTGACTCGTGGCTGACTCTGACACCCACTCGGCACCTCCCAGAGGTTTTCCACGGTGCCCGAGAGCCATCTGATGCTGCCTGGAGCCCTGTTCCCACGTTTTCAGCCCTGTCGCTTGGTCCTGGTGCTGTGGGAGCAAGCTGCTGAGCCCTGCTGCCTGACCCCATGCCAAATGCCCGTTTCTAGTCCCTTTATGGGATGCCTGATGGCCCAGGTGACCATCATGACAATTCCAGGTTTTCCAGGCAGGTCACCAAACCCGTGCCCACTCCACCAAATTCGGACATGACCCATTCATTCCTGTAAGGTGCCAACCCTCGGGAGGTGCCATAATACCATGGGAAAGTTCTTCCCTTTTAGACTGATTTCTCCTACACGTATCTCTGTTTATTCACCTGCACCACAGACACACTGTCCCAGAGAAGCCACTTGTATTGCTTTTGCTCTCTTTGAGAACTATCTTCGTGATTACAAACACAAACATCCATTTGAGCTATGTGTTGTTACATCTAGAAGAACTGGTCTTCACATTTGCTACTCCCAACTTAACAGTAGCTTTTAGAAGACCCAAAATACTGAAATAATTTAGCATCCCTCTGTTTTCTTGCATGGCAGACTCACCCTGAGATGACACAGAAGTAATACTTGTCCTCTGACTCCTCCCTGCACTTAGAACAAGAGAGTTCACACCGCGTGCTGCTCCTTCCAACACAGGAACATCTGCGGTGCTCCACAGTTTTCCATGCTAAAATATTTACAAGTTTGTAAACCCATTAAAACTTCCTAAAAAATGTGAAGCATTTGTTTCCCTTTCTCAAAGTAACAAAGCTATTAGTTCTCATAAATTCATAAATTTACCAAAAAATGAGAACCAAAACTCAGCACAGATGCTTCAGACGAGCCACTGCGAGCCCACGTCCCAGTGCTCAGCCCCACTCAGCCCCAGAGTACATCGCTACCCACAACAGCCGAGCTCGAACTACCCGCCGCTGATTTTTTTTTCAGACAAAACAAGTGCCAGGTGGCAAAAAGAAAAGATTTGAATGAAATGCTCTTAAGAAATAGCTGTTTAATTCAGAACTCATTCATTTGTATTGAAGAAGCGTTCTGTGGAACGCATTCTGTTAAGTGACCTGAGAGCATATGTTGTATATGGAGAAACATCTAAACATTATGCTCCATGTTGTATGTGTATCTGTAAATGCTTGCATTAGCTGTCTGAAAACAACGGGTTTTTCTTCTTTTCAGCATTTAAAAATATTTTCCAAACACAAAGATTGATATTTTTATGCTGGCTCTGGTTACCCTTTTGTTGTCATCTTTTTTTTTTCAATAAGTGTTTGAAACTTTGCAATCAACTTGCTCTTTAAAAGATAACTCCATGGAAAAGTTAGTCATCGAAACCAATTAAGAGCAGCATTCAAACACAGAACATAAAGGTCTTTTAAGCACTTGGAGGAAAGCGAGCTAAGCAAACACGTTTGTTGTGCTGGCAGAAGAGAAATAAACTGGGGGCGACACGCGGAGCCAACTGCAGGCAGCCCTGCCCCAGCTGTGCCGGGCACCAGGGGAGGGCTGAGGACCCGTTAGGAAGGAATCTGTGCCCCTCTGTAACCAAATGGGCGGCTGGTGAATGCCACAACGGGGTGGAAGGCAGCGAGAGCCCTCTGGGTGGCTACGGAAAGCAGCTGGGAGCAGGAGGGACGCAGCAGAGGGCTGTGCCCTGCTGCTGGGCCGTGCCCCGCAGCGTGCCCGGGTGCTCCCTCGGCTCCTCTCTGCTCGGAGCGGGCAGGAAGCAGCGCTGCTGGAAAATTCCATAGTGCTCCTATGGAAAAGGCAGTGTAATTAACTCGTTTTGATATGAAGCCTTTTTAAGGAGAGACCTTTGTGCTGAACATATTTTACTGTTCCAATCCTCTTCCACTGTCCTATATTAATCAAAGCTGTAACCCCTGTTGTCTTTGCACTACGAATCAGAATGTGCCCCTGGCGAAGAATGAGGGAAAAGTCAACAGGAATTAAGTTTCAGTGCAACTGTTTACTCAACTGTGGCCTGCAGTTATTGAAATTTTATCCGTGGTTTTGTGTGACTACTGCAGTAATGAATTCAGCATGGCTGTGATTTTCTCACTGATGGTATTCTCACTTCAAGTAAAAACCTGTAGGATGAAAATGATTGAAACAACCCAAATCTATGCATTTAGTATCATCCATGTTTCTGACTTGTTTAATTACAGCAGCTTTCTGTCTTAGGTTGGCAAACGGGGTCCCTGGCTCCTCCACAAGCCCGCAGTTTGCTTTGTTTTTGAGTGCAGGTTTTTCTTCTCCACAACAACCTGCTAAAAAGATCACTGTACACTTAGGGGAGCCTTAACCAGCTGCCAATCGCTTATTTAAAAGGTTTGAAGAATGCTTATTGCATTAGAGAAGTGAGGGGTAGGCCTAAGTGTATTCACGACAGCTCTCCTGCAGCCTTTGTTCCCAAACACGTTAATGATACATGCCCAGCACTCCAGTGTAAAATTTCCTGAGAGAGTTGCAAAATTTTATCAGAGGAAAGAAAAAGGACAAAATGTATTATACGGATAATTCACACTGGTGAACGTAGTCACTTCCCAGAAAATACACTAATTACAATACAAAGGGAAAGGCTAAGGCACAATTTTGTTGCGATTCTTCTGAATTGAAGAGAGCCCTGACGCGCGCTTTATTTATTTATTTACTCCAAAGTTTTGCCACAGCAGATACCTCCACAGCGTTTCTCGCTAATAGAAAACATTCTGTTGATAGAGGTTGCTAGGTTATATTAAAAATTGTTGCAAAAACAAAACTGAGCATTAGTGTATTTTCCACCCAGTGACATATTTTGGAAACCAGTTATTTGTATACAGCGGTTCACCCAATCGCTGCCACCAGACTCAACACACTCAGGCCCTGATCTTTGGGTATTGCCAGGGAACGATTTAAAAAGAACTCTGGAAAAAAAGAAAGTCTAACATTTCTCTTTACATTGCGATCGCAATCCTCTACAGACAAAAAATGTACAGAATGTTGTAGGCAGGTCCTGAAAGCATCCTCTGACTGGCAAACGTGAAGGGTTTGGGGGTGGGGAGGGGGTTAAATGCTTCATGCTTTTTCTGGAAGTAGGAAAATTGTAATATGTCTTACAGTACCTGCTGTTGCTGAAGATGTGTTAAATCTGCAGCCCCAATTTCAACTGAAGGTGTCTCGCCGTTTGATCTCACTTCCCGTAGGCTGCACTCTAGTAAATGGTTGCCACCGCTCGCTCCATTCTGAATGGCTGAACCGTTACTTTTTGTCTCAGTCCCAGATTCTTGCATCATGACTCAAAAACCTGAAATAATTTAGGGGAGGGGAAAAAAAAGCAGCTGTTAAAACAGTTGCTGTATATAAGGAGACATGCCCTGTTTTAAATCCTGCCAAAACTGTAAACATTTGTCATTTCCCTTCATACGATTTATCTTTCATTAATGGTTCATGCTACTAGTTTATGTTTATTTATCTGTTGGTACAGCTATAATTTTAGTAAGTACGTTCTGTTCTAAATATAGTATTTTTTGCTCAACATCTTTTTTCCCTTAGAGAAAAAAAAATATTTTCAAATGAACACACAGAATCCATAATTAAATTTCTCTAGTTACATCTGGATGCTTTCCTTTGAAAGCCATGAGTCATTCTTTGCAACATGTGATGGACAACATCGAAAACTTCATATATAGTACGCAGGGACAGGTAGGGGAAGCAGAGCATTCAGCATTTTGGTTTCCATCCCCACTGTGATACTGCTGAATTAGTCCCTTTTATTACCATGAATCAATTTAGGCTGAGCCTGGGATGTGCTGGACACCATCGGTTCTCGCTTGGAGCAAACTGCTTCAGCGGCTCACAGAACTTGTGCTTTTGGCAAATTTATTGGATTTGGCCTGACTTTGGAGGCACTGTGGTGTTATGGTGAAAAGGCTCCTGAGTTATCTGTAGCAAGTTATCTGTGTACTGGGCTAAACATCATCTTCGCAGTCACAGCTCTGCACGGCCAGCCAGCAGGCTGTTCGTAACTCTTGGTGGATGTTTGTCTGTGGATCTACAAAATGCTGTGCTCAGCAGTTATGCCTGTGGGTCACAGACCCCACAATGAGAAGGAGGAGGAGGAGGAGGAGGACTGCCCAACTGCTTTCCCCAAGATCTGTTGGGATTTCACGTTGTGTTTTTGTGAATGAACTGGCAGCACAAGACCCCAAGCAAAGCACATATGCCACTTTCCAGCTGCAAACCACTGCCTTTGAGATGTGCTGATGAGTTGTTTTATAGGTATTTCCACCTGCTATGCCCCGAGTTACCAGATTTACACATAATTAATCTGATCTGCTTCTGCCAGCCCACCCCTCCCTCCGATTCCAGCCTGGGGAGAGCTGTGCTGCGTGCTCAGAGCCCGGTGCCCACTCAGCACCCACACGGGAGCCAAGCACCTCCGTGCAGGGCCGTGCGCTTCAAAATTCAGCAGCTTCACGCGCCAGGAAGAACTGGGGGACTGCTTCAGGTCCATCCCTACCCTGATTCAGAAGGAAGCACGAAAATCCTTTCCAGGGCATAAGGGAAAATACCAGTCAGAAAGGGAGAGGAGCACAATGCCTCTCTAATGGACACGTACCAGGGGAGAAGCCTTTCCCAGGGCTCCAGGGGAGCCCAGCGTGGCTGGAGGCAAGGCCTCGTCCTTCCAGCACAGGCGCCCACCGTCACCACGACGCGCTCCAGCCACACGCACAAAAACCAGGCCGCTTTTTCACTTGGTAGCTTCAGCCATTCATAACCATGATCCATCCGGCTGATAATCAAAATGTCATCACCGAGAAGCAGCTGACTAATGAGGGCTTTGTCAGCACCACCACGCTCCGGCCTCAGCTCTCCTCGCTGATTCACGGCCCGGGCGGGCAGGCCGCTCATTAGCGGGACCCCGCTCCAGTCATGAAGGGATCTATTCAGGCTGCCGGCCGCCCGAGCGCATGGATGGTGCTAGGACAGATTCAAATGTTCCGATTACATTTAAATAAATTTCAGCTGGGCTATGGAAGCCTCTTTCAATCTGTTTTGTGAAATCTTGGAATTATGCAAGGAGACAAAAGGGCTTGGGGCTCATTACAAAGCTTCTGTCAGCCCCCTTGTAAGAGCTCCAGAGATCTAAACTAACCTACGGCTTTCCCAACGCCACGAGTAAATGCTTTGGGGTTTTAGCATGATCCTGCTCTCACACAGACTGAGCACGGTGTGTTTTTCATTTTCGACACTATCAGGAAACCCGACAAGCACAGTGAGGTCTATGCAAGCATCTAGCAGGCAAGGCTGGATTACGCACTGGGCAGCGACTGCGCCTCTTTTCACCAGAGATGACTCAAGAAATTGCTCTAACTCCTTCCCTTCCATCTAAATTTGAGGTCAAGCCTCAGCTGGAGGAAACGGAGCATTTCATTAATGTAACTCAGGACAAGGAGACCATGCAGGACTGCAGCAGCAGGTGAAACCCCAAGACTCATCTCTCGGCCTGCTGCGATGCCCAGCGGTGTGTCCCTGTGCTGAGCAGGCCCTGGGGCAGGCCGCCCAGCTGAGGACAGGCACCCTAAAATGGCTGCAGGTACCTCCAGGAGACACCACAGCTAAAAGAGATGGTAAAACCAACGTGCCCCAACAGTAAAAAGCACATTTCATTCTCAAACACTTCTGATGCAACAGATCGACTGGAGGCAAGAGCACGGATAAACTACTAAGGAGGGTAAGAGAGAGCAGCGACCAAAGCTCGGAGATGCCTTTGACAGCAGCAAGAAGAATGCACACCACCGAGGAGCAGATCTATCACTGCCTGATCAGGATTTGTTGGCTTGCCCTTCTGAGCAAAATATCTCCAGGACACAGAAACTAGTTCACAAACAAACTGGTCAAGAAATTATTTATTGCCTCGAGGACTGCAAAATGCTCCTGGAAAAAAACAACAGCAGCTATTGCTACAATTTTTCCAACCTATAGGACAGAGAGAAGGATGGATTATTTGCAGTATTCGGTAACAAAAAGATCACCGAGTTCCTGAGCACGTGTCCAGGCTCCCTTTTACATTTCCAAGCACCCCAAGCAGCTACCAGCGGAGCTGTGTGGGGTTGCCCTTGCGATGTTCCCAGCAGAACCAGTGCAAACAGCAGGGAACTGGAGCTAGAGGTGGAGTGCGCAATGGGAACATCAGGCAGTAAAATTAAAATTGTGATGATTTGGACTTCCAGGGCTTTGCCCACTCAAAGATTATTTTAAAAGCAGAAGCGAACATCTCTGAGCAAATTTTGATTTAAGAACACCCATTCATGGGCAGTCAACTTCAATATAACTTCAGCTGGACACCAATACAAAACAAATCCACTTTGCTAAAATGCCTCCAATACAAAGCAGGATTTTCAAGGCAGAGAAGATAAAACTGTTTATTTCTTCCCTGTAGTCAAATGTGAGTTGACATAAATAATCACAGTTTGGTTTGATCATTAAGCGTCATGTCATGAAAATCAACCTGCGAGAGCTTTCTGCAAGAATGATTATTATTTGTCTTTTTGAGCACACCTAAATGAGCTGAGGTGATAGTACACTGAGGATGGCTGAGATAATTGTCTCTCTTCAGCGCAGAGGAGCAGGCCTTACAGAAGCCTATTAGTGAAGTCTGTCATTCAAAACTGTGAAAGAAAAAAGCAAAGCAGGGCTGACTTTATTGTGTTCTGTGGCAATCGAACCGAAGCTTTCTGTCGAGTACCACCAACATCGATTCTGGTCCGAATACAACCCTAGGTAAGCAGAACGGTACCAAAAAAGCTGTTGTGCATAGTGATTTATTGTAGGAATACCGTACTCCACAAAAGCTTCCCTGACATACCAGACACCGCATCCCGACTCGAGAAATGCAATGGCAGAAGAGCACGTCCGCCTTGCACGTTGTACCAAGCAGAATGACTCTCATATCAATTCTGCAAAGGAAAATGTATTTTAACAGCTTAAAATAGATGGGTTCTTATCACTCTAAGTATCTTTTTTTTTTTTTTTCATAAAAATTCTACACTATTTCATGTTAGGGGTGGATACAGAACGACTCTTCAGATTATTAAAGGTGACACAAGATGCTTTTCCCCTCAGAAGGGCCCAAAGATAAGCTGCAACATGAACAACAAACTTCCACAGCTGCCCTTGTAGAATTGCAACCTGAAATCCAGGAGCTTGTATTAAACAAACTGTTCATATATGACTTAGTATCAGCTTCATTTAAAAATCTCACAACAGAGATCGATTTTTCAAGATTCTGGACTTAACCTGCACAAAACCTCTTCTAGTTTTGATGTACAGCCAACTACAAAGCCCAAACCATATGGTTTGGCTCATCTCTTTGCTTAATATGTTATGTTCAAGGTAAGGGGGTAAAATTTCAATGGAGTGGAATCAAACTGATGCACACTGTCAATAGGAGGACAACAGCTCATTGTCTTCCAGATGACTTGGAGACAGCTTGATTTCTTAAGGGCATGGTCAAAATTGAAAAAACACAGGTCGGATGTGAACTTTGGCTGAATGAAAAGGATCTTTCTGAGGACTCTGGAGTCAGTGTTTTGAACTAAAAAGATACAACCTGAAGGAATTCTCATTTTGAAAACGTTCTGTGCCAATCCATTTTTTAAAAAGTCCTTAACATCACTAAGTCCAGATGCTGCAGATACACATCTCTTAGCTCCACCGGCCTAGCGAGATGAGCAAGGTTAAGCACGGAGATTAGCAGGCCGGAGGTGGGCACTGAAGTGTGCAATTTCTGCAATTCTGCTACCGGTGGAGTTTCTAAAGACCTAGCAGCATTGTTTAATGTCAGCACGAGGGAGGATTTTCTCTCTGATGCACCCGTCAGAATAAGGACCCACTGCAAGCCTGAAAGAGTAAGGGACAGCCACCCAGACCTGGTGGGATGCCCTCCCATACACGGAGGCATCTGGTGAGATGTTTTTAAGACTCCTGAATAAGCTCCAGTCCGCACTTCTAAGAACCTCATCACCTTAAAAAAACTATCCCTGGGGTCTTCTGGGCCTTAAAATCCTTCTTTAAATATGATTCCAGACTCGACCTGGGCTACAATTGGAAAGTCACTAGCAAGGCTGATGATTTTATTTTGGCGACTAGTATCTGGAGGTTTTTACAAATACATATGTGCACATAAAGATCTTTCAACATTTCTGTCCCCTGGGAACAATGCAAGAGCAAAAACGTTGTCATAATACATCCCCTCTTTGTCACATTTGTGAAAGATTTTAAGCTAACAAAAAGTTCAGCCTTTATTCCAGGGCAGTTAATTAAGGTTGACCAAGTCAGGCAGAAGTAAATTAACTTGGCTGATCAATTATTTATATGAAGCAGAATAAATGCCCTTAAAGAACTTGGCCCAGCCATGAAAGCATGTGTAAATTAAACTAAACACAGATTTATAAAATATCTTTCTACTTGTATGGATAGAAGAGTAATGGTAAAATCAGCTTTAAGTAAGTGATCAAATGACAAGTTCTAGCCCTAAATTCTCTAGCAGGCACACCATCCACACAGGCATCATTCATACGTAAATATTTTACCTATTTGTTGCAAGCAGCTCCCCAAAGCAAGCTCAGGACCAACTTTTGAGTGCTTCTCCGCATGACTATGAAAAACAGAACAACGTTTGGAAGCGCTTCACAGCAATGCAGCGCTGCGAGGCAGGATTTTGCCTCTTGAAAACTAACACGCTCCAGAGGGTGAACGGCAAGACAACACAAAAGCACGAGCAGAGAGCTGCTTCTTACCAACAGCACAGGTACAAAAGCAACGTGAAGGCAGCGGGGCGCTCCCAGCTCTGCCCGTCACCAGCACCGAGGACCACGAGGGCTTTCCCAGCGCTGAACTCACAGCTGGACCCTTTTAGTGCCGGTACCTCTGGAGCAAGTGGCTGGCCAGGGAAAGCGCCTCAGGCTCCTCATCCTGCCACAAGTCCCGAGTGTTTCCAGGAACATGCTCCGACGGTCTCCAGCAGACGCCGAAACCCCCATTTAGTCCGGCTGACAGCCTGTCCCGAGGCCGGCCAGCAGCACCGTCCCGCCAGCCATGAGTTCGGTCAAACAAAAAGGATTCACTAGTGGAAATTAAAAGCCTTGTGTAAGGTAAGGCTTTGATCTACCGTGGGGGAAGGCGTACAGATGTTCAGCTGCTCATTTACTAAATTACACCATGTCACAATTAACTGTGAATCAGCCAGCTTCACATGAGCAGCTCGAGGGCTGCCACCACGCTAAATACAGAAATAATGCCGGGGAGGGGAGTCCAAACTAGCCAGGTGGACCAGATGACTTCTCTCTGCCTGCGTCTGCGGTTAGTACGACTATTAGAAAGAGCCATCCCGACATATGGCACGGTTTAAGTAAATCAGATCACCCTGAACTCACCAGCCTTTCTCAACTTACAAACCCCTCAGCTCTCGTCGTTGCAGATGGGTGCATACCCATCATGCTTTTAGAGTTTTCAGTAGCCGTCATTTATCCTGCTGACAGGGTGTATTTTAGGTATAATTATGTACTAACTAACTATAGATCAACTGTCAGTACATTAGGGTACTTTTGGGATAAAACTTCATGCTTACCCCTTTGAAGGCCACTCGCCTACACGCTACTGGTGGTTGCTGAATTGTGCAGGAGTACGAGAAGGGAGAACTGGTTGCAAAGAGCAATTAAAGATGATCTTTAGGAACCAACCAAAATAGTACGGCACAGAACGAGTCAGACTGCTGTCCTGAAAAGCGATGCTGAGTCACGTCTGACAGCCGCGCTTCTTCCAGGAGAGGCAAACCTGGAGCAAGGGAAGGGAGGAACGCGCACGGGAAGTGCGGGAAGAGGAAACAAAGAGACGGCGACAGATACGAGGTGAAATCCTTTGATATTTCCTCAGCTTAAAGAGGTAATTCAGTGCATAAAGACGGATCCTTGAAATTTCAAAGGATGAAACTCACACAACAAAGATTGTCAAGAGTGCTATTTTCTAGGATTAGAACAAAAATGTGTTGGGATTTGCTATATGATCTTACATGGCTGAGCACGACTGTATACTTGCTGTTATGCAAGCACCATCTTCCAATACAGAATTTTCATAATTATAACAGAAAGGCGTAAATTTTCTAATGCATGGCAGTTCAAAAAGTAATCAAGAGAATGAGCCTGAGGGCTATTTTAATGTATGCAAAGCTAGTGACCCACAGTAAATGGGAGGTAGGCTTCAATGAATGCAAAGTAATGCACACATACTAAAGACCTGGTCTGATGAGGGACGGCTAAAATTAACACCCAATTAATTTCCGAATTGACAAACAAATGAAACCCATAAATCTAGTTTCTCATTAATTTTCTTGTGGTATAATTTAAAGCAGTAATATGAGGGCAAAAACTGAGCATTATCCATCATAAATATCAAAAAAGATAGCACTGTAACACCATAAATTATGCATATTACCTGTTGTTAAAAATGATTAATGTATTATCAACTTTATCGCGCACTGTATATGTCTAGACGTATCTAAAAGCTGAAATTTCATTTAGTGCTTAGGAAATAAAGGGTCCGGCAGAAACGGGATTATCCGCAGCACGGCCTCGGGTTCGTGCTCCCATCTGGGGCTGCGAGGGGCGGCGCTGGACTCGTCCCCAGCCTCGGGTCGGCTGAGCCCGTGGTGGAGGCGATGCGCCGAGCCTCCCCGGGGAAGGGGAGCAAACCACACTGCTCCCGGAGCATCCCCACGAGCCCATCCACGGCGTGGGCCTGGCACCCAGCTCGCTCGGGGCTGCTCCCTGTCCCCGCACAGGGCAAGCGCTGCCTGGTGATGCTGAGCCACGGGGAGGGCAGAGAGGGAAGAACTGAACAAGGAGGGGGAAATGTGAAGAGTTCTGTAACTAAATCCAGTGGGTGAGCAGCTGGGGCTTTCTAGAAGTGCTTCAGCACATCACCTTGGCCAACGGGAGAAAGATGCGGGTTGCCTGACCTCCTGCCTGCGGCCTCACCAGTGAGAAGCTGAATTTCTGCCTACCTCAACCCATAGCAGGGCTTCTGTCCCACTTTCCACCCTGCAGTCTCCTGAGGAGCAGCTCTACCTACGGCTGCCTATCTGCAGCCTGCCACAACTTTTTATTTATTTCTTTATTTATGTTAACTGTACACAGCATCACTGCCTTGTTCACCATTTGTGTGTGTGGCTCACTTCAGGGCCACGGGAACCTGAAATCACTTAGAGGCAGCTCAGTGAAAGGCTGACTGATGCTCTGCAGGAGCTGAAATTTAAGACAGCCGTGGTTAGAAGGGAAGGACAGGCAGGAGCCTAAGCCCAGTTGTGCCACGCTGGCTTATTGTGAAATCATGGCCAAACAACTTAGAGGAGCTCTCACTGCTGGTATCCCTGAGATTATCAGTGCTGCTGTGGGTGTTACTGACCACAACCAGGAAGAACAGAGAACAAGAAAATCCAAGGAAAATTAATTGAAATGGATGTCACAAGGTTGCCACTGCTTCTTTTCAGAGAGCTAGAGCTGGTCCCCATGAAATACTCGTGCACCGAATCACACTGAACTGCAAGACAAAAGGCCTCACTTCTTTGCTTCGGGTAGGTGATCTGTAGCCTGCTTGTTGGGACTGGATACAAAAGCCATAAAACTCCATCTTACCCTTACCTGCCAAATACAGCCCACGACGACTGCCAAGCTTTCTCTCCCCGCTCACATAACCCAACATTTGTTGGAGACCCGAGCGTCAGGCAGAGGAGGCGGACAGCTCTGCTTTCCCTGCCTGAGCATCTTGCGTTCCCCCTTCTTTTAACACATCCACGGGGAAGTCGCTCCCAGTCTCACCTTGGATAAACAAATCCCCTTTGTGAAGCTAGCTCTCCATCAATCCACACCTCTCAGCCTGACAGCTATTGAGATCCACAAAGCTCACGCCACGGCTGCGGCGAGGCTCTCGAGCTGGGCCATTTCCAGGCGAGTGGCGAGGAGGATGCAGCGTTTACATCCCGCCACTGGCCGAGTGAGGTTCCTTCCTCTCTCCCGGGGAGAGCTGTCTTCCAGCCACAAGCTTGACCGAAACCGCCCTTCCCATCGCTGGGACCATCGTTTATTCGGCAGGGAAGGAACGGCGAGCAGCAAACCACCCAACCCAGCCCAAAACCATGCCTCATCGTGCCACGCTGCTCTGCGACGGCCACCGTGAGGCTGGGACACGGCAGTGTGGGCGTTAGAGGAAAGCCCCTCGCCGGAGAGGGGCACGGCACCGCTGCACGTCCCTCGGGAGGCACCCACCTGCGGGGTCTAGGTGAAGAGAGGAACAGAAACGCAGCCGCTCTCACAGCCCGGGGCCCCTCTGTTTGTGTGCACGCCGCTCGGCGCCCGCAACGTGTGCTCCCAGTCCCTCTCCCGGCGAAGAAGGCAACCAGAATACCCAACTTACTGGAAGGCCAGAGCTGCATTTAATAAACACGTTGGCGTGGCAGCACGGAGATGGCAGCAGCACTGCTTCACCACAATGACACCAACCCTTGCGAGACTGAGCGCTGGCGGCACGTTAACGAGGAGCCCACCCCCCCGGCGCAGCTCCAACAAAGCGTTTCTAAACCGTCTACCGGCCTCCAGAAGTCAGAAACCACCCCGAAGCCAGGTGCAAGTCCTCAGCACTTGTGCACGACGCTGTTCTCACTTCACTATTTTCCCCCAGACGCAGGCAGCCAGGCCGGCTGCTTAATGCCCGCGGGCACAGCCACGGCTTCAGGCACCCACCTCCCGGCAGCCAAAACAGGCCTGGAGCACTGGGGTGAGGCAGGGAAAGCAGGACGTCACATTTCTATCCAGATTTTGTTCCTCACCTTTCCAAGGGATGAGAAAGCCAAATATTTAATTGCTTCCTTCAGTAGCTTTTTATACACGGATATTCAAGATATTTTAATTGATAATTCCTACATAAAGGCGCAGGCACCACCTTCATACAAAAAGAGTTAATATTTCCTTCTCAAGGTCACTCTCTAGGAGGGTTTACTCCCTCTGTGTGCGACGCCCTAACAATTTACTGTACATGCTAACAGGTCCTGCCTGGCGTTCGAAATCCAGAAACAATAACAAACAATAATTTTGAAAAACAAAGATGGTGTGAGTGACTTTTCTTGCTCATTTGCAAAACAACCCAAAAGCAACAACTACCAGGAGGGTGCTCTCTAATTAGAACTCTCTGAAAGCAGAGAGCAAATAGCCAGCATACAGAAATTAGCAGATGTAAATGCTGCTTTCCAGTTATAAATAGGATACAGCAGCTCAGGCACCTCCCTTGCAGGAGAGGGAATGGCAAAGAGCATTTGTAACTTGGGTACCTTCTCTCCGTTCAGATGGCTCTGCTCTTACACCAGAGATTTTGCTCAGATCTCAGAAATAAAAGTGAAAGCTTCGCCTTTTCAGACTTCATCGATTACAATCGGACAGGAGCAAGGAGGGAAACCAAAACAGCCCCGACCCAACGCTGCACAGAACTCGAAGGCCGTTCTTCTGGGGCAGTTACCTGGTTCAGAGCCCTATACCTTTGTCCTAGACCTTCTAACTCCTTGTTTGCTCCATACAGGATTTTCTAGCCATCAGCCGCCTATCGCTGTGCTAGTCGTCTTGCAGGAGTGCTCTCTCCCTTCTGAAAAAAGCAAACAACTGGATAGATATCATTACACTAAGGAAATCTCTTGGAAAAACCAAACAACTTGCTAATCTTTCTAGCCCCTTCACCCAAGTTAAAGATAAGCAAAGCAAACCAAAGTGAGTTTCAGCCACATTCCAGGGACAAGCTCCCCTTTTTCTCCTTTATCAAAATCCCAGCATTTAAAGGTTTTTTTCCAGACCTTGCAGGATAAACTGCTGCTCACACCCGCAAACAAAGCAATATTTGTTTAATAACTGATTGCTGCCATGGGTACAGTAAACAAGGGGCCCAGCATTTGTGTTTATGAACAAACACATCATCTTGCAAGAGCAATTTAACATTAACCAGGTGGAATAATCAACAGATTTCATAGGTGACACTCGGGGCAGGACTAATGTAAACAGAGCAGGGAGGAGAAAGGGGCCACTCTTAGGGAATCAAGGTTGAGGCAAATGCATTACAGAGTAAACAGCTGGGAAGAACTCAAGACAAACAAATAGTCATTCTTCTGACATTTCGAGCAGCAGAAAGGTTGTACGTTACATACATCAGCTGCTGACCACCATGAAATCCAACCAGTTGGGGACCAGGCCTCCTTGTTTACACAGTGCCATGTTTGCTTATAAACAACAATTTGCTGTTACCAACCTCGCATTACTCATTGCATAAACCAGCAGATCAAGTGAGATCCTGTTAACTCTTCTGTGGATTGAGGGTTTTTTTCCCCCTTTAAACAACAACAAACAAAAAGCCTTTGCAGTCTTTCTTTGCAACCTCAGGACAACAGGCAACAGAGGAAAACACAGGGCCGTGCATCTGCTAGATAAAGGGCAGAGAAAGGAGCTGAAATCACTTGAAAGTGGTTCACAGAACAAGCTTTACCGGCCAAACCACTGATGTGGAAGATCTATTTACATTAAGAAAAAAAAAAAAAAAAATCAGCAACTGCACAAGGTGGGATGCAAAACGTTCAGTTTCTCCCCTAAAACAAACAAGCACAACGCTGCCTCTCCGCACAGCTTCATCCCTCCCGGCATGGCCGGCTGGTTTCATGCACACACGCCCATGCACAAGGCACGGTTCCTCCTTCTCTGGCCCGTCCTCAGCCCTCTTCCTTCTGCCTCCTGCCTCCAGCCTCCGATCTCTGGAGACCTCCCCTGCTCCTCTGCAGTAACCCAGGTGGTGCCAGAAGCCCCTCCAAAGCCCCTCTGTCTCCTCCAAAGTCTTCATCTCACACCAGAAAGCCCTGACCTTCAGCTACCCCTTGGCATCCCTCTCTCAGCACCACCGCCCCGTGCCATCCCTCCTGGCGGTGCCCTCCTGAAGCCCCCGAGGTTTCCCACCTCTCCCTTCCCGTCTCTCGCCCCCACGCCCCTCGGAAGATGCCCATCGCAAGCCTCCTGCGGGGAGGTTTCTGGAACTGCTCTATCTTGAACGTGGATTTCGGGCAAGATCTGAAGCAGAGGGAGAGAAGATGGATGGTCCCAGCGGCAGGGGTTAATCCAGGGCTCTGGGTTACATTCCTGCCCTGACACCATCCCTGCTGTGACCTCCAGAAGCCTCTTCATCCCTCCCGTAGGTAAAATAAGCCCTTTGAGACATCGCACTGGGTGAATGGGGATAGAGGATGCAGTTGTGGTCTATGCCACAGGTCCTTTTTTCCCCCCAAATGCCCCAAATCCTGCCCGGTGTCCCCGGTGCCTCCCGAGGAGCGCCAGCGCTGCCACCGAGCAGCAAAATTCACCCCAGGAAGCAGCCAAGGTCACAGCTGCCCGGGCACTCATCTCCTCTCCCTCATCATTTCATCTGCAAACAGCACGGTGGCGAGGAGCCTCCTCCCTCATCATTTTTTCACAAGTTTGAGAATATTTGGTACTTTTCCTCACAGCACAATCCTGGCCATCTGCGGCTGGCCAAGACACTCCGCTTCCTTTTTTTTTTTTATCAGAAAACATTTAGCCTTTTGTTGTTAAAAAAAAAAAAAAAAAAAAAAAAGCTCGCTCAAAAGCATGAAATGAGTACAACCCCCTAATAAGGCAGGTATTTAAATGAAACCCGAAAGCAGCATTGTGGAGGCAACCTCCTATTTTTCCGTACATCAGGCTGACAGCATAATAGCGGGCAGGATGAAAGGTGGGACTCGAGCACGGAGTTGGCGGCCGCGCACCAGGAAAACAGAAGTGCTGCCCCATTTCCTGTGCTTCAGCAGAATATTTCTGATGTCTGGGGCTGCCAGGGACTTAACTCGGAATTAATGATTACACACAATGCCGTCCTTTCTCCCCGCCCTGCAGGACGGCGAGGGCCAGCCTCAGCGAACGGCTGTGGGCAGGCAGGCACGGGTCACGGGGGATTTAGCTGTTTCACAGCGGCTTCAGAAATTTCGACACCGCAACCTGAAGGCTTCTGAAAACATCAAGCTCCGCATGGCAGTCGTGCTATTTCCCTGCGCGACACTGCTGCTCTCACCTCGGCTGCGCTGCCTGCTCCGCGCTCCTTTTCCAGCACGTAAAATCACAGTTTGTTCAGTACAAAGTAACTACGGGATGATAAAAACTATAAGCATATCATTCAAATGCTTTATTGGTCAAATAGATGGATGCTTTTATTAGTCCAACCTTTTTTGTAATGGAGTGCCACTGATGACCCAGTGTTAGCCTCATTCCCTGCTATTAATCACACTTCTAAGAGCTCATTTTGCTTTAAAATCTTAAGAAATTGCTATAATTTAAAGACATGGTGTCTACATAATGGGAAATGCTTCACAGATTGTATCATTTCATATCACACAGAATTTTTATGGCAATGCTGACCACGCTACCAAGGTATTACGAAACTTGAATAAAATCTATTTTATGAAGAAAAGCTAAACGTAAACTTACTTTTCTCTTTGTGGTTTGCCACATCCATAATGTTTTAATCACAGCCTTTTGGGAGCTGCAGTATTCAACTGCATGTGGCTTACATAGATTAACACCAAAAAAACACTCCCTGAACAAATATAAACAGAACAAAACAAAATTAAATGAAAATTAAATAAAAGAAAAGGACGGACCACGAGAGAAAGTCTTGCTCAGGCTGTGCTCAAACAATTTAACACAAGGGATTTATTCATTCACCGACTCTATTATCTCTTTCTTTTCTACACAGGAAAAACAGACGATGTTTACTGTGAAAAAAACTTTTATGACAAAGTGGAAGCATCTGAAGAATTTACCTAGACTGCGAATTAAACTAATATAATGATGGTCTTAACCCATATTATTAAAATGTGCTTCGCACAATGTTTCGACAGTGTTGACTGCTGCAGGAGGGAAAACACACTTAAGACAATTTCAGCCAAATGCAAAAGCAGAAGCCTTCCATTTTCCAAATGTAAAGTAAAAAGCATCTTTAACCATCTTCTTAGGAAAGAAAATGCAGGGCAATTATGTTATATGGCGAACGCAGGAGAGTGTTCTTTGCTCAGTTCTCTAACAAGGTATTAGTACCTCCTGGCCTGAGGAACACTACGTGTAAATCACATCATATTCAGAGCGTCTGCATTAATTATAATAGGAGCTGGAGAGAAACGGTAACTTTCCAGGTTGTTGCTAAGGATTAGCCCTTGTTTACAATTCTGTATTTATAGAACAAGAAAAATTTGTCAAATGAAGGGCAAAGAGGAATGCAGGAACACAAATTTAGCTTTGATTTCAAAACAAATCAGATCTTGCAAGCGTTCCCTGAAAAGAAAACCACAGTTTTTAATGTGAAGATGCAAATGAGCCTCAGAATATAAAAATGTTTTATAATTCTGTGCATTCAACACTACTAGATGTTATTTAAAGCATTTATGTTAACGTTTCTCATACTCACGGAGCAAGTCCAAGATGCTGCACACAGCATCTATTTAAAACGGCTCGCGTTTCTGGGGGGCACTGGGGAGCCGAGGAGCCTGCAGCAGGAGGCAGCAGTCGCAGGGGGTCGGGGACAGCTCCTAGGGGGTTGGAGACAGCGTGCCGGGAGGGACAAGCCCTCAGCGGGCTTCAGGCTGGCTGCGTGGAGGTGGGCATCTCCGTCCAGAGGGCAGCTCATGAATCCCAAACCCTGTGGAGCAGACGAGCTGGCTTCCCCAAACGCTGCACATCGGGCGGAGGGAATGGGATGCGAACGAGCCACCTGTTACGGAGGGCACTCAGGAACCCCGGTACAGACGACAGAAAGGGCCGCAGGGTCCGCCGTGCACAACGTGGGGTTTCTGGAGGGCGCCGCAAGGAGAGGTGGCCCCAAAATCCCCGGGTAGGGTCCCAGGCAGCAGTGCCGAAGCCCCGCGGGGACCTGCAGGTCTCAGGCACCTTGGCAGAACTGGCTGGGGAAGTTTACGCCGCTCTGCCACCAGGCTGAGGCTAAAGAAAACACTTCGGCCTCCAGCACTTTCGTTTCTTTTTGCAAACAAGGGCACACCCACTACAATTAAGTTGCAAAACTCTTTTCATTAGGGCTCCTTGTTTTCACACACTCAAAGCCTTCTAAGACCTGCAGTCCCTCCCATGCACCCATCGGTGTGTGTTGGGGGGGAAACTGAGCAAAAGCTCTTCAGTGGTTTCGGTTTATAGAGAAGCAAATGGAAAAATGCTTTTTTTTCATTAAAAAAAAAAAAAGAGTAACCACGAACATCTGAGCAGGGTGACTTGCAAGAACTCTGAGCACCTACAACTGAGAGCATCTAAGCCCTCTCGAGGATCAGGCCCGTAACACAGCACAAAAAATGCGCTTGGCTCGGGTTTTGGGGCTGTCAGGTTGTGGCTAGGACACGAGGCAGAAGGGAAGGGATCAGCCAGAACGGAACAAGTGGGACAGAATTGCTTTTCCTGCCCAGTTTTGCCTCGTTGCTTCTTTCCCAGGAACAGCCCCGGCCTGGGTCCAGAGCGAGGATCCCATCCCCGCAGATTTCCGTGCAGGAGACACGTACATCGCGCACGCGTTTCCCAGCAGCCACATGCTCGGCGGTGACACACATGGATCCCGAGCACCCAAAAATACAGTTGGGCCTCATCACACTGGCCCAACAGAGAGAAAAAAGCGTGAATTTTTTTTCCACCTCAAAATTTCATCCTGTGCCTGAGAAAACTCCCTAAAAAAGCTCTGTCGAAACCGATTTTGTTTCTACTCACCAAAAAAAGCACATATGCCTACTTTTGAGTCAGGATGCAGGAAGCCAAGCTCTTAATCCCTCTTCTGCCTCCACCCGGGGCTGAAGAGCTTCACCCCAGCTCTGAGCCGCTCTCAGGGAGGGCTGGGACGGGGAGAGGTGGCAGAGAGAGGCAACCAGGGACCAGTCACCAAACGCACCTCTGCAGTTTGCTTACGCCTACAGGTGCCCATACCTTGCCCACGCACAATGCCAGCAGGACAGGGGCCTCCCAGCAGCCAGCACAAACCACTCCGCAGGGCCCTCAGCCACAAGAATCCTGGCAGAGGTTGCTCTGGGCTCGTGGCACGGCCTTCCCGGGCTGTGTCCCCAGCAGCAGGGAGCAGAGCCCTTCCCAGCCGCGTCCTTGCCGTCCGCTGGGAGCCGCGGGGACGCGCTCAGCACCCGCAGCCTGCGGCCGTCGCCATCCCCGTGCAGGTGCACGGTCCCGCAGATGTGCTGGCTCCTGAGCGCCTGCGGCTTCCTGCTCCCAGGGCTCGTGGAAGAGGAGGATCCGCTGTGTTTACTCTCTCCTCGAGGCGAGAGGATTCAATGTCAGGATGTGCAGCAAGAGGGTAATTCGCACCCCGAACTCGATGGTGCGATGCCGCAGCCGCAGCCTGCGTGATCTCCTCCTTTGGATTAAAGCTGTTTGCACAAGTCAGAGCAGAACAAGAAGAGGAACAAAACATACAGTGTATTTTGTTCTGTGCTGCAGCCACATATTTCAACTGCCTCAGACGAATTCTTAGAGTAAACACAGCTTTAAAAGAAAATAGCTAGAATAAAGAGCTTCTGGAAAGTTCCTCCTGATTATGCATGCAAGAATTCTGCTACTGCTTCCTCCCATCATCTGAAAAATAAACCAAGCACCCAACTTCTACAACTATCCGCAGAAGTGCTATTTTTCTGCAACACGTTACAACCCTATCTGAGGTCTGCGAGTTGTAATGAATGCATCTTGTTTTGTAAAATACACAGAGGAGCTCAATTAAATGAACAACTGTAAAGGAAATAGAGCTGATAAAGGAATTAATGCTCTCGGCGCCAGATCATAACACAACATCTAGGATAACAAAACCATGTCAAACATGCAACCGCTGAAGACTTGGAAAAAAAAATAAGAAGTTCCATCCTAAAATACTTTAAAGCGTGTCAAATTAAGATGTGCAGAACTTAGAGAGGGGAGAGGGGAGCAGGGGCAGCAGCAGGGGTCCCGCTGATCGCACGGCCGCACCCCAGCATCCCACCAGCACGCCCCGACCTCCCAGCAGCCGTGCGGACACCCGCAGGGTTTCCTACCCAGCGCCGAGTCCAGCCAGAGCTGAGTGCTGCTGCCGAACAGCCCCGGGCACCCCGCGTTACGGAGGAGACCACAGGAGACGGATTCGAGCCCCGCCGATGCTAGGAAGAAGCCTTTAGGATTTACACGCCATCACCTGCTCGGCTGAGCGGTGTTTTCCCCGCGCTCCCTTTTCATTGCGCAACTGTTTTCCGAAGGCAAAGCAAACCCCGTCCCCCACGCGGCCCCGCCAAGGTAGGGTTCTGGAATTCTTTCACTCCTCGCAGTTTGCATCCCCGTCTCCTTTTTTCCCTGCCATTTGCCTGTGCCTCGCTCTCTCCGGCTGCCCACACGCTGGAAGCGAGCCGCCGGCCGCGGTGCCTGCTCAGGCTGTCTGCACACACGACACCAGTGGGAGTGCGGAGTAGAGCTCAGCCGGAAGGGAGAAATTTAGGGTTCTGCACAACCTCGCACCTCGGCTTTTCTCCTTCGCAGTTGGCGTGTGAACTTGTAACTCGGAAATTTCAAGTTCCCACCGATCTTCTGGCAACCCGAACGCAATTTTCAGGAAAACATAGTATGCGGCTTCTGGCACGCGAAGCTACGTGCTGAGACTTTTCAGACACAACATGCAAAGGTGATGCTCTCGCAAGCCTTTAAGGGCTTCCTGGATTAAACATGGGCTTGGAAGCCGGGAGCACAAGATTCCGACTCTGACAAGCAGTAATGAAAATCTGTGTTCAAACAGCTCCGCAGACACGTCCGGAACGGGCGCAGGACCTGCACAGGGAGCAGCTGGGGCTCGGAGACGTCGCCATGCGCCCCCCGATGCACACCATGCAGCGAGCCGGGCACCCAGAGTCAGCTGCAGCAGTCCCACCCGTGTACTTCTTACTTAAAAGGCAAGGCTATAGGCGCTTTTTGGCAGCATCGAACGTTAGTATACTCGGGGGAGAGGAGGGAGGAAAATACTTCAAATTACAGAGATGCTAATCTCCCACTTTTGATGTGCCCAGCCATTAGTCAAGTTGCTCCGGCGAAGCATCTGGGCTGAGCCAGGGGCAGCGCGAGGGGCCCCGCTCCGGCCACGGCCTCCCCATGCCAAGGCAGCGACCAACGCTCGCCTCCTGCTCCCCGTGGCCTGTCCTCGCCTTTGGTGAAGGCAGCCCGCATCCCTTCCTGCCCTCGCTGTGTGGGTTTAGCCTGGAGCGTACTTCTTCCCTTCCTCGCCCAAGACCTTTCATCACAGCAACACGAAGCCAAGGAGCCTCTCGAGGAGCAGCAGCCCCAGCAGCGTGGAGCTGCGCACAGTTTCTAGCCGGGAAGATGCCACGGGTGGGAGGGATGTCAGGAGACTACGGACAGCATCAGAGCTCCACACACCTCGGCCAGCAGCTCTCCCAACACTAAACACACAAAGAATTAATTCTCAACATCAGGGCCCAGAGACAGCCATGGCCCACCAAGGCCATCCAGAGAAAAGATCTGTAGCAACTTCAGTTGAGGAGTAAGATGTACCATGATTAATTCAGCCTCAACCTAATTTTGTATCACTAGGAAATACTGAACTGAATGTGAAATTACACAGACTGCGGCATTGGGAAGGGCACATAA